>NW_024055722.1:0-172419 GCF_902713615.1 Scyliorhinus canicula
GAGAAGGCAGGTGACTGGGTATGAGAAAATATCAGCCATTATTCAATGGCGGAGCAGACTCGATGGGCCGAGTGGCCTAATTTTGCTCCGATGTCTCATGGTTTTCATGGTCTTTTAAAAAGCATTTAGAGATTTAAATGCGAGAAATTGGTATGGATGGATGTTGGACAGATGTTAGCACATGAGATAAGACTCATCGTACACATTGAGCGGCATGGACAAGTTGGGCCGACCTCTAAACTGCAAACCTCTATGACTCTGTTGCCCTTTCCCACCTTCCAGCTCTTTAAAGCTGCCGAATCGAGCACTCCATCTCGATGTTCAAGTTATTTGATATTTACTTTGTGTGCCTGCCTCTATCATTCTCATGGAAAATGGTTCTTGCGGGATTAACAGGCAGGAAATGACATTGAGGCAGAACCTCAGCAGTGATCGAACTGAATGTTGGGGCAGGAGTGCGGAGCCGTGTTGTCTCCGTATGCTGTCACTTGCTATCAGTTCCAGTCTCCAAAGTACTCGCAGGTGAACATAACTGCGAGATAATATTTTTAAATTACCTGTTTCCAACAATTCTTTCAATGTTCTTGGACACAGTTCAGTTATCTGGTCTGCACTGCCAGTGAGATTGGTGGAGGCAGATACGACAGTGGTGTCAAATTTCAACGTGAGAAATGACACCAATCAAATGCCTGCCAGTGGGGATGGTCGGTCGAGTGGGATTGAATGACCTGCCATTCTAAATAGACGCTGAGTTTAAACGGAATCAATGTCCTCCGACGCTACTTCACGCACTTTTAAGTTTTTGGTCACGTCTGGCTGTGGGTTGAGTTGCATCAACACCTGGAGTTCCTCCTCAATGTTCCCCACCACCGCGAGTATCATACCGTCATCCTTTATATACAATGTGACCGTGTTAAAAGTCAGCGTCAGCTTTAGCTCACTGGTTACTTCACAGCATCAACTTAACTATAAGTTCGAACCTGTCTCACCGTGGGCGCTACCTGACGTTTTTAATTATTTTCCAAAGCATGCGCGTTGCATGAATAAAAGCAGAAGCACATTTAGAATTAGAAGTATGTGTATTTTGATTAGAGATTGCGTTGATCTGTCTTAAAAAGCGACTTGTGCCACATGTTTACTTTCTGATCTCACACTGCGGATACATTAGTTCGATTCCAGCTCTGTCCAAGAGCAGACCGATCACACTTTGTTAATTAATCACAACGTAAAAGGAGGGAAAGAACATTAACGATTGTCTATTGTACATTTTTGTAAATTTCGGAACAAGATTGTTACAGCAGGCAAATTGATTAATCCAGTTTTTCCACGTGAAACTCTGTTCCCCAGATCTCCAAGAATTCTCAGGAATTTCGAAAGTATCCAGGACCAAGCAGCTGGTTTGATTGCTCCTCCTGCCACATGCATTCAATCTCTCCGCCACAGCCATCCCAAACTGCATCACAATAACTCAACAAAGCTCCTCAGGCAATTGTTCCACAGACTGCACCTTCCAGACCGAGCAGCAACTCTCATATGCAGTAAAAGTGATCGTTTTAATGCATTGGTGCTTTGAGTTTCAAGGGCCTGGACTCTTCTGCATTCTTTTAAAGAAACTTTAGAGACCTCAATACATCTTTTCCAAATAATGGGCAATTTAGCGCGGTCAATCCAACGAACCTGCACATCTTGGGGTGGTGGGTGTGAAACCGACACAAACACGGAGAAGGTGCAAACTCCACACGGACTCTGACCGAGAACCGGGATCGAAACTGGTAATTCGGCGCCGTGAGGCAGTAGTGCTAACCACTGGGCCAGTTTGCTGCCTCTGTCGTTACATTATAACGGTGGAATGAATCATGTAACTTCTGCTGCAGAGAAAACTGCTGTATTTCTAACAGCATGAATCCTGGAACACAGAAACCATGTGGTTGTAGTAGTAAGTTGGAATGGAGTGGTGTGAAATCTAACCTGGATTTAAACACTCTCTCCCCCTTTCTCTCTTTAACACTCTCCTTTGTTCTGATTTGTTCCGCGTGGTTTCGGGTAAAGATTTAAGTTGCTGCCGTTCTCCACAGCAGCATATTCTTCGAAATTCCCTTTTCAGTCAGACATATTTAGCGACTTTGTTGCCGTTTGGAACCACAGCAAACACGATGAATAATTGGCACTTTATAGCTCTGAAGGAGGATATTTGCTCCATCATTACTGTGTCTGTCCCCATCATTACATTCGATATCGGAGTTTGGGCGTCCTGTTCAAGTTATACAAGACAGTAATAATGCTACGCTTGGATTGAAGTGCAATGTTCTGGTCTCACTATTATATATATGATATTACTCAACTCGAAAGAGTGTAGAAACTTTTTTCCTGGATGCTAGCGGAAATTGATAGTTTGAGATATTATGGAGGGTTTGTTAGACAGGGACATTTTCCACTGGAATGTGGGTGGCAGAGGGGAGAATTTCTCCAAGATTACTTGGACAGGGACAAGGAACATCGGCAACATATTTTCCAGAAGGTAGGGGAGGCAGACCAAGCATGCACAGGTTTAATGTTAGAGGGGAGACATAGAAAAGGGTCCAGAGAGCAATGTCTTCACAATTTACGTGCTGAGTGTCTGGACCGAGTTGTCAGAGGCAGTAATAAAAGTGGGTACAATTGTGTCTCATTAAGGGGATCAGGGGTTATGAGGAGAAGGCAGGTGACTGGGTATGAGAAAATATCAGCCATTATTCAATGGCGGAGCAGACTCGATGGGCCGAGTGGCCTAATTTTGCTCCGATGTCTCATGGTTTTCATGGTCTTTTAAAAAGCATTTAGAGATTTAAATGCGAGAAATTGGTATGGATGGATGTTGGACAGATGTTAGCACATGAGATAAGACTCGTCGTACACATTGAGCGGCATGGACAAGTTGGGCCGACCTCTAAACTGCAAACTTCTATGACTCTGTTGCCCTATCCCACCTTCCAGCTCTTTAAAGCTGCCGAATCGAGCACTCCATCTCGATGTTCAAGTTATTTTGATATTTTACTTTGTGTGCCTGCCTCTATCATTCTCATGGACAATGGTTCTTGCGGGATTAACAGGCAGGAAATGACATTGAGGCAGAACCTCAGCGGTGATCGAACTGAATGTTGGGGCAGGAGTGCGGAGCCGTGTTGTCTCCGTATGCTGTCACTTGCTCTCAGATCCAGTCGCCAAAGTACTCGCAGGTGAACATAACTGCGAGATAATATTTTTAAATTACCTGTTTCCAACAATTCTTTCAATGTTCTTGGACACAGTTCAGTTATCTGGTCTGCACTGCCAGTGAGATTGGTGGAGGCAGATACGACAGTGGTGTCAAATTTCAACGTGAGAAATGACACCAATCAAATGCCTGCCTGTGGGGATGGTCGGTCGAGTGGGATTGAATGACCTGCCATTCTAAAGAGACGCTGAGGTTAAACTTAATCAATGTCCTCCGACGCTACTTCACGCACTTTTAAGTTTTTGGTCACGTCTGGCTGTGGGTTTGTTGCATCAACACCTGGAGTTCCTCCTCAATGTTCCCCACCACCGCGAATATCATACCGTCATCCTTTATATACAATGTGACCGTATTCGATGTCAGCGTCAGCTTTAGCTCACTGGTTACTTCACAGCATCAACTTAACTGTAAGTTCGAACCTGTCTCACCGTGGGCGCTGCTTGACGTTTTTAATTATTTTCCAAATCATGCGCGTTGCATGAATAAAAGCAGAAGCACATTTAGAAATAGATGTATGTGTATTTTGATTAGAGATTGCGTTGATCTGTATTAAAAAGCGACTTGTGCCACATGTTTACTTTCTGATCTCACACTGCGGAAACATTAGTTCGATTCCAGCTCTGTCCAAGAGCAGACCGATCACACTTTGTTAATTAATCGCAACGTAAAAGGAGGGAAAGAACATTAACGATTGTCTCTTGCACAGTTTTGTAAATTTCGGAACAAGATTGTTACAGCAGGCAAATTGATTAATACAGTTTTTCCACGTGAAACTCTGTTCCCCATATCTCCAAGAATACTCAGGAACTTCGAAAGTATCCAGGACCAAGCAGCTGGTTTGATTGCTCCTCCTGCCACATGCATTCAATCTCTCCGCCACAGTCATCCCAAACTGCATCACAATAACTCAACAAAGTTCCTCAGGCAATTGTTCCACAGACTGCACCTTCCAGACCCAGCAGCAACTCTCATATGCAGTAAAAGTGATCGTTTTAATGCATCGGTGCTTTGAATTTCAAGGGCCTGGACTCTTCTGCATTCTTTTAAAGAAACTTTAGAGACCTCATTACATCTTTTCCAAATAATGGGCAATTTCGCGCGGTTAATCCACCGAACCTGCACATCTTGGGGTGGTGGGTGTAAAACCGACACAAACACGGAGAAGGTGCAAACTCCACACGGACTCTGACCGAGAACCGGGATCGAACCTGGTAATTCGGCGCCGTGAGGCAGTAGTGCTAACCACTGGGCCAGTTTGCTGCCTCTGTCGTTACATTATAACGGTGGAATGAATCATGTAACTTCTGCTGCAGAGAAAACTGCTGTATTTCTAACAGCATGAATCCTGGAACACAGAAACCATGTGGTTGTAGCAGTAAGTTGGAATGGAGTGGTGTGAAATATAACCTGGATTTAAACACTCTCTCCCCCTTTCTCTCTTTAACACTCTCCTTTGTTCTGATTTGTTCCGCGTGGTTTCGGGTAAAGATTTAAGTTGATGCCGTTCTCCACAGCAGCATATTCTTCGAAATTCCCTTTTTCAGTCAGACATATTTAGCGACTTTGTTGCCGTTTAGAATCACAGCAAACACGATGAGTAATTGGCACTTTATAGCTCTGAAGGAGGACATTTGCTCCATCATTACTGTGTCTGTCCCCATCATTACATTCGATATCGGAGTTTGGGCGTCCTGTTCAAGTTATACAAGACAGTAATAATGCTACGCTTGGATTGAAGTGCAATGTTCTGGTCTCACTATTATATATATGATATTACTCAACGAGAAAGAGTGCAGAAACTTTTTTCCTGGATGCTAGCGGAAATTGATAGTTTGAGATATTATGGAGGGTTTGTTAGACAGGGACATTTTCCACTGGAATGTGGGTGGCAGAGGGGAGAATTTCTCCAAGATTACTTGGACAGGGACAAGGAACATCGGCAACATATTTTCCAGAAGGTAGGGGAGGCAAACCAAGCATGCACAGGTTTAAGGTTAGAGGGGAGACATAGAAAAGGGTCCAGAGAGCAATGTCTTCACAATTTACGTGCTGAGTGTCTGGACCGAGTTGTCAGAGGCAGTAATAAAAGTGGGTACAATTGTGTCTCATTAAGGGGATCAGGGGTTATGAGGAGAAGGCAGGTGACTGGGTATGAGAAAATATCAGCCATTATTCAATGGCGGAGCAGACTCGATGGGCCGAGTGGCCTAATTTTGCTCCGATGTCTCATGGTTTTCATGGTCTTTTAAAAAGCATTTAGAGATTTAAATGCGAGAAATTGGTATGGATGGATGTTGGACAGATGTTAGCACATGAGATAAGACTCGTCGTACACATTGAGCGGCATGGACAAGTTGGGCCGACCTCCAAACTGCAAACCTCTATGACTCTGTTGCCCTATCCCACCTTCCAGCTCTTTAAAGCTGCCGAATCGAGCACTCCATCTCGATGTTCAAGTTATTTTGATATTTTACTTTGTGTGCCTGCCTCTATCATTCTCATGGACAATGGTTCTTGCGGGATTAACAGGCAGGAAATGACATTGAGGCAGAACCTCAGCGGTGATCGAACTGAATGTTGGGGCAGGAGTGCGGAGCCGTGTTGTCTCCGTATGCTGTCACTTGCTCTCAGATCCAGTCGCCAAAGTACTCGCAGGTGAACATAACTGCGAGATAATATTTTTAAATTACCTGTTTCCAACAATTCTTTCAATGTTCTTGGACACAGTTCAGTTATCTGGTCTGCACTGCCAGTGAGATTGGTGGAGGCAGATACGACAGTGGTGTCAAATTTCAACGTGAGAAATGACACCAATCAAATGCCTGCCTGTGGGGATGGTCGGTCGAGTGGGATTGAATGACCTGCCATTCTAAAGAGACGCTGAGGTTAAACTTAATCAATGTCCTCCGACGCTACTTCACGCACTTTTAAGTTTTTGGTCACGTCTGGCTGTGGGTTGAGTTGCATCAACACCAGGAGTTCCTCCTCAATGTTCCCCACCACCGCGAGTATCATACCGTCATCCTTTATATACAATGTGACCGTATTCGAAGTCAGCGTCAGCTTTAGCTCACTGGTTACTTCACAGCATCAACTTAACTGTAAGTTCGAACCTGTCTCACCGTGGGCGCTGCTTGACGTTTTTAATTATTTTCCAAAGCATGCGCGTTGCAGGAATAAAAGCAGAAGCACATTTAGAAATAGAAGTATGTGTATTTTGATTAGAGATTGCGTTGATCTGTATTAAAAAGCGACTTGTGCCACATGTTTACTTTCTGATCTCACACTGCGGAAACATTAGTTCGATTCCAGCTCTGTCCAAGAGCAGACCGATCACACTTTGTTAATTAATCGCAACGTAAAAGGAGGGAAAGAACATTAACGATTGTCTCTTGCACAGTTTTGTAAATTTCGGAACAAGATTGTTACAGCAGGCAAATTGATTAATCCAGTTTTTCCACGTGAAACTCTGTTCCCCATATCTCCAAGAATACTCAGGAACTTCGAAAGTATCCAGGACGAAGCAGCTGGTTTGATTGCTCCTCCTGCCACATGCATTCAATCTCTCCGCCACAGTCATCCCAAACTGCATCACAATAACTCAACAAAGTTCCTCAGGCAATTGATCCACAGACTGCACCTTCCAGACCCAGCAGCAACTCTCATATGCAGTAAAAGTGATCGTTTTAATGCATTGGTGCTTTGAATTTCAAGGGCCTGGACTCTTTTGCATTCTTTTAAAGAAACTTTAGAGACTTCAATACATCTTTTCCAAATAATGGGCAATTTCGCGCGGTCAATCCACCGAACCTGCACATCTTGGGGTGGTGGGTGTGAAACCGACACAAACACGGAGAAGGTGCAAACTCCACACGGACTCTGACCGAGAACCGGGATCGAACCTGGTAATTAGGCGCCGTGAGGCAGTAGTGCTAACCACTGGGCCAGTTTGCTGCCTCTGTCGTTACATTATGACGGTGGAATGAATCATGTTACTTCTGCTGCATAGAAAACTGCTGTATTTCTAACAGCATGAATCCTGGAACGCAGAAACCATGTGGTTGTAGTAGTAAGTTGGAATGGAGTGGTGTGAAATCTAACCTGGATTTAAACATTCTCTCCCCCTTTCTCTCTTTAACACTCTCCTTTGTTCTGATTTGTTCCGCTTGGTTTCGGGTAAAGATTTAAGTTGCTGCCGTTCTCCACAGCAGCATATTCTTCGAAATTCCCTTTTCAGTCAGACATATTTAGCGACTTTGTTGCCGTTTGGAACCACAGCAAACACGATGAATAATTGGCACTTTATAGCTCTGAAGGAGGATATTTGCTCCATCATTACTGTGTCTGTCCCCATCATTACATTCGATATCGGAGTTTGGGCGTCCTGTTCAAGTTATACAAGACAGTAATAATGCTACGCTTGGATTGAAGTGCAATGTTCTGGTCTCACTATTATATATATGATATTACTCAACTCGAAAGAGTGTAGAAACTTTTTTCCTGGATGCTAGCGGAAATTGATAGTTTGAGATATTATGGAGGGTTTGTTAGACAGGGACATTTTCCACTGGAATGTGGGTGGCAGAGGGGAGAATTTCTCCAAGATTACTTGGACAGGGACAAGGAACATCGGCAACATATTTTCCAGAAGGTAGGGGAGGCAAACCAAGCATGCACAGGTTTAAGGTTAGAGGGGAGACATAGAAAAGGGTCCAGAGAGCAATGTCTTCACAATTTACGTGCTGAGTGTCTGGACCGAGTTGTCAGAGGCAGTAATAAAAGTGGGTACAATTGTGTCTCATTAAGGGGATCAGGGGTTATGAGGAGAAGGCAGGTGACTGGGTATGAGAAAATATCAGCCATTATTCAATGGCGGAGCAGACTCGATGGGCCGAGTGGCCTAATTTTGCTCCGATGTCTCATGGTTTTCATGGTCTTTTAAAAAGCATTTAGAGATTTAAATGCGAGAAATTGGTATGGATGGATGTTGGACAAATGTTAGCACATGAGATAAGACTCGTCGTACACACTGAGCGGCATGGACAAGTTGGGCCGACCTCTACACTGCAAACCACTATGACTCTGTTGCCCTATCCCACCTTCCAGCTCTTTAAAGCTGCCGATTCGAGCACTCCATCTCGATGTTCAAGTTATTTTGATATTTTACTTTGTGTGCCTGCCTCTATCATTCTCATGGACAATGGTTCTTGCGGGATTAACAGGCAGGAAATGACATTGAGGCAGAACCTCAGCGGTGATCGAACTGAATGTTGGGGCAGGAGTGCGGAGCCGTGTTGTCTCCGTATGCTGTCACTTGCTCTCAGATCCAGTCGCCAAAGTACTCGCAGGTGAACATAACTGCGAGATAATATTTTTAAATTACCTGTTTCCAACAATTCTTTCAATGTTCTTGGACACAGTTCAGTTATCTGGTCTGCACTGCCAGTGAGATTGGTGGAGGCAGATACGACAGTGGTGTCAAATTTCAACGTGAGAAATGACACCAATCAAATGCCTGCCTGTGGGGATGGTCGGTCGAGTGGGATTGAATGACCTGCCATTCTAAAGAGACGCTGAGGTTAAACTTAATCAATGTCCTCCGACGCTACTTCACGCACTTTTAAGTTTTTGGTCACGTCTGGCTGTGGGTTGAGTTGCATCAACACCAGGAGTTCCTCCTCAATGTTCCCCACCACCGCGAGTATCATACCGTCATCCTTTATATACAATGTGACCGTATTCGAAGTCAGCGTCAGCTTTAGCTCACTGGTTACTTCACAGCATCAACTTAACTGTAAGTTCGAACCTGTCTCACCGTGGGCGCTGCTTGACGTTTTTTATTATTTTCCAAAGCATGCGCGTTGCATGAATAAAAGCAGAAGCACATTTAGAATTAGAAGTATGTGTATTTTGATTAGAGATTGCGTTGATCTGTCTTAAAAAGCGACTTGTGCCACATGTTTATTTTCTGATCTCACACTGCGGAAACATTAGTTCGATTCCAGCTCTGTCCAAGAGCAGACCGATCACACTTTGTTAATTAATCACAACGTAAAAGGAGGGAAAGAACATTAACGATTGTCTATTGCACATTTTTGTAAATTTCGGAACAAGATTGTTACAGCAGGCAAATTGATTAATCCAGTTTTTCCACGTGAAACTCTGTTCCCCAGATCTCCAAGAATACACAGGAACTTCGAAAGTATCCAGGACCAAGCAGCTGGTTTGATTGCTCCTCCTGCCACATGCATTCAATCTCTCCGCCACAGCCATCCCAGACTGCATCACAATAACTCAACAAAGTTCCTCAGGCAATTGTTCCACAGACAGCACCTTCCGGATCCAGCAGCAACTCTCATATGCAGTAAAAGTGATCGTTTTAATGCATTGGTGCTTTGAATTTCAAGGGCCTGGACACTTCTGCATTCTTTTAAAGAAACTTTCGAGTCCCCAATACATCTTTTCCAAATAAGGGGCAATTTAGCGCAGTCAATCCACCGAACCTGCACATTTTGGGGTGGTGGGGGTGAAACCGACACAAACACGGAGAAGGTGCAAACTCCACTTGGACTCTGACTGAGAACCGGGATCGAACCTGGTAATTAGGCGCCGTGTTGCAGTAGTGCTAACCACTGGGCCAGCTTGCTGCCTCTGTCGTTACATTCTAACGGTGGAATGAATCATGTAACTTCTGCTGCAGAGTAAACTGCTGTATTTCTAACAGCATGAATCCTGGAACACAGAAACCATGTGGTTGTAGTAGTAAGGTGGAACGGAGCGGTGTGAAATCTAACCTGGATTTAAACACTCTCTCCCCATTTCTCTCTTTAACACTCTCCTTTGTTCTCATTCCCAGTCACCTGCCTTCTCACACTGCGGAAACACAAGTGCGATTCCAGCTCTGTCCAAGAACAGACCTATCACACTTTGTCAATTACTCGCAACCTAAATGGAGGGAAAGAGCATTAACGATTATCTATTGTACAGTTTTGTAAATTTCGGAACTAGATTGTTACAGCAGGCAAATTGATTAATCCAAGCAGTGGGTTTGATTGCTTCTCCTGCCACAGGCATTCAATCCCTCCGCCACAGCCATCCCAAACTGCATCACAATAACTCAAAAAAGTACCTCAGGCAATTGTTCCACAGACAGCACCTTCGAGACCTAGCAGCAACTCTCATATGCTGTAAAATTGATCGTTTTAATGCATTGGTGCTTTGAATTTCAAGGGCCTGAACTCTTCTGCATTCTTTTAACGAAAACTTAGAGTCCCCAATACATCTTTTCCAAATAAGGGGCAATTTAGCGCGGTCAATCCACCTACCCTGCACATCTTGGTGTGGTGGTGGTGAAACCGCCACAAACACGAGGAGAATGTGCAAACTGCACACGGACTCTGAACGAGAACCGGAATTGAACCTGGTAATTCGGCACCGTGAGGCAGTAGTGCTAACCACTAGGCCAGCTATCTGCCTCTGTTGCTACATACTAACGGTTGAATGAATCATGTGACTTCTGCTGCAGAGAAAACTGCTGTATTTCTAACAGCATGAATCCTGGAACACAGAAACAATGTGGTTGTAGCAATAAGGTGGAACGGAGTGGTGTGCAATCTAACCTGTATTTAAACACTCTTTCTCCCTTTCTACCATTTGTTCTGATTTGTTGCGCTTGGTTTCGGATAAAGATTTAAGTTGCTGCCGTTCACCTCAGCAGCATATTCTACGGGATGTCCTTTTCAGTCAGACATATTTTGCGACTTTGTTGCCGTTTGGAACCACAGCAAACGTGGTGAATAATTGGCACTGCACAGCACTGAAGGAGAATATTTGCTCCATCATTACTGTGTCTGTCCCCATCATTACTCTTCTACAGACACGTGGTCAGAACATTAAATTAGGAGCTTGGTCATCTTGTTCAAGTTTTCAAGACATAACTAAGGCTACACTTGGAATGATGTGTGAAGTTCTGGTCTCTATTATAGAGGTGACATTATTAAATTAGACAGAGAGCAGAATTTTTTTTCGGATGTTACCGGGAATTGATTGTCTGAGTTATAAGATGCGTTTGTTAGACTGGGACATATTCCTCTTAAATGTGGGTGGTAGAGGGGTGAAGTTCTCCAGGTCTATCGGATTATTTGAACAGAGATAAGGTACATCGGCAACATTTATTCTCGAAGGTATGGGAGGCTAAAATAAACATGCAAAGGTTTAAGGTAAGATGGGAGAGATAGAAAAGGGTCCAGAGTATTTTCTTCACAAATAGTGAGCTGAGTGGAGGGATGTTGGCCAAATGTTGGCAATTGAGAGAGGACTCGTGGTACACACTGGGAGACATGGATAAGGTGGGCCGAATGGCCTGTTTCCATGCTGTCAATCTCTATCACACTGTCACTCTATCCCACCGTCCAGCTCTGTAATGCTGCAGATTCGAGCACTCCAGCTCTACGTCCAAGTGATTTTGAAATTTTACTCTGGGTGTCTGCGTCTATCTTTCTCATGGACCATGGTCATGAGGGAATGGAAGAACAGGGAGGAAATGACACTGAGGCAGAACCTCAGCTGTGATCAAACTGAATGTTAGGGCAGCAGTGAGTGGCCGTGTCGTCTCCCTATGCTGTCTGTTGATATCAGTTCCAGTTGCAACCTTACTCGCAGGTGAATGTAACTGTTAGATAAGATTTTTAAGGTCCATCTTTCCAACAATTATTTCAATGATCTGGGACACAGTTCAATTATCTGGTCTGCACTGCTTGTGAGATTGACGGTGACAGATACAGCAGTGGCTTTCACATTTCAATGTGAGAAATTAGAGAAATCAAATGCCTGCCTCTGGGGAAAGGTCGATTGAGTGAGATTGAATCATCTGACATTGTAAAGAGCCGCTGAGGTTGTACAGAATGAAGTTTTGGTCACGTCTGGCTGTGAGATGAAGTGAACCAATGCACTAGAGTTTCCCCGTCATGTTGCCCACCACGGCGAGTATGATCACGGTAAAGCCTCTTTGCTTCCGTTCATCGGGAAAACCGCGAGGCAGGCCTCTCCAGTAAGTCAGAAAGAGAACAAGAAATAGAAAATCGCAACCAAAAACTGTTAGACAGCCACTTACCCAGTCTCTCATCTAAACCAAAAATACATATTGGGTGAAATAAATAAATAAATCAATAGTACACACTCCTCATGGGCCAATCAAACTATTTCAGACTATCCTGTTTGAGGCGAGGATGAACCCGGACCCAAAGTTGTGAAAACACAAAAAGTGACAGGGACGATAACCATAAACGAGCAAAATTTTCAACTTGCACCACCAAAATCAAAAATTTCCCAGTTCACGTATTTCTCACAAAGTCAATCGCCTTCTCCGCCGGATTCATGTAATGCTCCTGGTTTTGTTAAACGTAACCCAAGTGGACGTGGTTACACTCGCCCCAATCAGACATTTTTTTTGCAACTCTTTGTCGAACCCAGCTGTTCGCTTTGCCAGTCTGCCCAGACGCCCTGGTGAATTCGAATGCGGTGTCATTCCCAACAGTTTCCCTCGTGGCCTTCGACCATTTCAAGATCAAATGAAATGAAAATCGCTTATTGTCACAAGTAGGCTTTAACTGAAGTTACTGTGAAAATCCCTCAGTCGCCACATTCCGGCGCCTGCTCGGGGAGGCTGGTACGGGAATTGAACCGTCCTGCTGGCCTGCCTTGGTCTGCTTTCAAAGCCAGCTCTTTAGCCCTGTGCAAAACCAGTCCCCACTCTCTATGAAAACGAACGATGACCGCCAGCGACAGATCCCTGATTTCTGTATCTGTTGTAGTGACTGGTGGGCCTGGTCCACATCGGGAAGGTTAGCAAATACCCCCTCCTCGCAGTTCCCAAGCATCCTCGCCACACATTCCATGGAGTTCTGGCCTTCCGTGCAATCTCCTAGCCCAGGAATCCGCATGATTTGGTGCCTGCATCTGTTCTCCTGGTCTTCAAGCTTGGTTCATGAAACCTTTTGGGTCTCCAGCATCATCCATCATCAATGGGCCGAATGGCCTCCTTCTGCACTGTAAATTCTCTAAAAAGAAACTCAGCCCCCAAAGAGGCAATCCTGTCGCTCTGATCCCAGACCAGCTCTTCCATCTAATCCATCTTCCTGCTTTGTACCACCACAACGGGAAGCCCGGATCAGCTCCAACATCTCCATCAATTCCTATTCTCCGGCTTTGCCATGTGGAATCTTCCTCATGATCGCCCACTTTACGATCTGTTCCAGGACTTGAAATGGTATATTTCATTAGTAGGACGGCTCTCGGTGGTCGTCCCGCTCTCGGTTTCTGCCGAAGTGATCTGATCGCAAAGCCGACTTCCAGGTCCTTTTTACAGAACCCCACGCCCCGCGCATCACCCCGCGCTGTAGCTGTCCTGGCAGTGTTTGATGGGGACAGTGTCGAGGGAGCTTTACTCTGTGTCTAACCCCGTGTTGTACGTGTCCTGCAAGTTTTTGGTGGGGACAGTGTCGTGGGAGCTTTACTCTGTGTCTAACCCAGTGCTGTACCTGTCCTGGGAGTGTTTGATGGGGACAGTGTAGAGGGAGCTTTACTCTGTGTCTAACTCCGTGCTGTACCTGTTTTGGGGGTGTTTGATGGGGACAGCCTAATGGTAGCTTTAATCTGTATCTTACCCCGTAGAGGCCGCTTTGCTCTGTATTTCAACCCGTGCTATACCTGTCCTGGGGCTGTTTGATGAGGACTATGCGGAAAGAGATCTTACTCTGCCCCTAACCCTATTCTATACCTGTTTCCTTCCACAATCGAAAATGTGTAGGTCACGGGGATTGAAGATGTTAAATTGCCATTCGTGTGGGGGTACTGGCTCATCGGGATAAAGGTGGAGGCGTGGGAATAAGTTGGGTGCTCTTTCTAAGGCCCGGTGGAGACGAGATGGGCCGAATATCCTTGTTCTGAACTGTAAATTCTGTTATTCTCCCTGTGCTGCTGAAGTGATGAAGGAAGCCATTCGGTCCATCGAGTTTGTACGGGGACTCCAAAAGGGTCCATTCATGCGCCCTACCCAGTAGTCCTGCACATTTATCATGGCCAATCCACCTAACTTGCACATTTCTGGACTTTGGGAGCAATCAGGAGGCCCCGAAGGAAACACACACAGACACGGGAAGGACGTGAAAACTCCACACAGTCAGTCTGTAAGGTTTGGAATTTTATCTGGGACCATGGCATTGTGAGGCAATTAGATTCCCATCTTGAACTCAGTCCTGGGTGTCTGTTATTCGGTATACGCACCACCTGGGACATCTCGATCAAAATTCAAGTCTTTAATTCCCTCGCGGGTATCTGCTTTCCCACCTCTTAATAAATCAGAACCCTCGAATGCATTCCTAATGCAGGATGCCCCTCGATTACATTCCAGTCTGAAACTCACTCCTGTGTATTTGTTACTCGACATACAAACAGCCCTGAACAACGTGATTGCATTCCAGTCCGTAACGATCCGGAAGAATGAACTGAGGGCATAGTTGCTAAGTTATGGTCATAGAAGCATAGTTGTTTGCAGCATGGAAACAGGCCCTTGGGCTCTTCTTCTCCATATCACCCAGTTTTTATCACTAATCTATATATGTGCAGGAGGCTCCAATCTAGCAGACTGCATTCCCATGCTCGGTGTTGAGCCGTATTCCATCACACTCTTTACCTGTACGATAGATTGTGGAGTTTCTCTGAGGAGTCAGAGGAGGAGCTACTGATTGGCTGTTGCGGGGAGATTTGCTTACGTGCAGTGCGGTCAGCGTAATTTGAAGGTGTACTTGTGGAAGAGACCCGAGGTGTTCGAGTGAAGTCAAGCATCCAGCAGAGAGCAGCAGAGCGGAGCTACTGATTGGCTGTTCTGGGGAAATTTGCATACGTGCAGTGCGGTCAGCGTAATTTGAAGGTGGTTTGTGAAGGGGCTGTTGTCAAGTGACAGTTAAACCCGAAACACTTCCTCAGTGTTTCCCTTCCTACCTCCTCCTCTAACGAAAAAAAAATCAACCGCGGTTGTTGGGAAGGTAAGTTTATCTCTTTAAAAACTTACCGTGAAGGGTGACATCACAGAAAAGCTGTGACCTGATTGGCTGGCAAGGAAAGTGCTCCAGTTAGCAGTTGCTGGGAGAAATTTTACTCTTCGTGTGTTGGTGAGTATTCTGATTGATAAGTTAAATCTTTATTCCTTTCACTTATTAATTATTTGATACTATATTTGAAATCAGTTAATGTTGTAGCCACCTAAGATGGACACTGGGCTACAAAATGGAGAACTGCTAAGGCTGCAGGGAGAAAATAGTCTTAGCAATGACAAGCAGTTTGCAGAAGGCTAATTAGCATTCTGCACGTACAGAAACCAGTTTGTGGCCAGGTGCAGAATCTCAGCCAAAGGTGTAAATGGCAACAACGATCTACATAGTAATGAGGTGATCCAGATCCAGACCCCACATAATAGAAACATTTAAGTATGAATGGATACTTTTGAGTAGACGCCCAGACAGAACGGCACCATAGTATCCAACACAAAGAACCATAGGCACCGCCCCACCCATCGAGAAGTGACCCTCAGATTGGGGGGTTTGGAAAATATCGATTGGAAAAAGGCCCAATCGATACATGGAAGGTAAAAGACCGCCCCGAAGGGTCACGGATTTTGGGGGACCTATAAAAGCACATGGTTCGGTCTGTTTTGCTCCGGCTCTGACTGTTGCTTCCAGACTCCGGCCCAGACTCGTTACATCGCATCCTGACTCCAGTTTCAGCACCGGCCGTTGAGCATCAGCCATCGAACTGTAAGTGCCACCACAACGATCGCTACGTGATCCAGGCTTTACTAGACCCTGACGACTTTAAATACCTGAGAGTTGCAGACCAAGAACTGGACGAAGGCCTTGCTCCCTGACCTTGCCTGTTGCTGTCTAGATACGTATTTTAGTTGTTTAGTATTAGAAGTAAGTTAGTCTCTTTAGCGTATGCATGTATATTTATTATATTTGTTATAATAAACACAATAGTTTGGACTTACAAATCGGTGTACAGATTTATTACTTTGAACCTGACCTTGATATATTTGTGAGGTGTCTAAATACGGCACCTGGCGACTCCTGAGCATAATTAAATACACAGAGCCATAGTAGTGTTAAGCACACGGCCTTTAAACGGAGGCGTGTTAATACACTCCAGTAAAACGCGCAACATTTAGTGGCGACATCCTGACGGGGCACGGTTACAAGTAGCACCCCCACTCCGTCGAGGACCCAGAAATTTGATTTAGAAATCTGAGTAAAGAAAAAGGAAAAATCACAAGTAATCAAGGTGTTCAAACGAATAAACGTAATTCGGAAGTGTGTTTTGTGCATGCTTACTAACAGGGTTGTAAGGTAAACCTGAGAGCATTTTTGTTGCGACGAACTGTCGGGAGTTTTGTGAACGGAACATAGCGTAAGCCTTACCCGTCTTGTAAAACATAACCTCACCACCCCCTGTTCCAAATTTAAGTGAGTAAGAGAAAATGGCCATGCAGGCAATGGAACGCCTCATGAACCCAGAACGGTTTGTGGTCGCAGCGACCAGCAGTAGCCGAGTAGGTCAGTGTCCCGTGTGGGAGCTGGAACTCCGCAAGTATCTGCAAGGAAAGGGATGGCCCCTTTGGAAAGATTTCTGTATGAATGAGGAGACAGGCCCCGGAAGTATAGGACATACTTGGTGGGAGAAACTCTCTCAAATTCATAAGAAAAACCTGAGTAAAGCACGCAAGCCGATGGCAATTGTGTCCTGCTTGGCACAATTGCGAGGCACAGAGGAGGTCGTTCAGACGCTCCCGGCAGAATTAGAAGAACGAAATAGGATGAGCAAAGTGGATGTCAGGAACATCGTGAAAGAAAACATGGAACTTAGAGGGAAGCTGGCAGAGAAGGGTAGAGAGGTGGATGATGCCAAGAGGGCACATCAGTCTTGTCTAGCCCATTTGAGCAGTTCCCAGGCCCAGTACGAAAAGGCCTATCAGGACGTCCTTATAAGAGAAGAATCAGAGAAGCAGGTAGAGGCTTTGCAGAGGCAATACTCTGACCTAAAGGCAGCTTTAAGAGCACTCCACGCTGCAACCACAGAACAAAGACAAAGTACAGTGGATCATGCGAAGTGTGGAAAGCAGATTGCGGAACTGCAATCTCTGCTTTCAGTGCAGAATGGGTTTCCAAGTACTTTTGGAACAAACCTAGATGAGGAGAATGACCCAGACTGGCAGGAATTAAGTGAGACAGCGCAGCGTTATGTTCAAGGAACATGTGCGCCAGCAGCGCAGCAGAAAACACAAGCACCCCAACCCCCCACAGATCAGATAGTTACCGCACCCATGAATCCAGTTACCACCCAAAGGAAAGCAACCACAGAATGCGCACCCAATATTACCTACATTCTTAACTGTAACCCAACTCAGGGACGCGTGTGAGAAGATCACTCCGTTTCTCCCCACCGCAGACCCCCACCAATTTTTCGCAAAAGTGAAACAACAGGCAACCATGTACGGCCTGGACGA
Source organism: Scyliorhinus canicula (assembly GCF_902713615.1). Lineage (NCBI taxonomy): Eukaryota > Metazoa > Chordata > Chondrichthyes > Carcharhiniformes > Scyliorhinidae > Scyliorhinus > Scyliorhinus canicula. The sequence goes on from NW_024055722.1 coordinate 17,811, forward strand.
GAGAGAGCAGGTTAAGCTCACGGTTCTGAGCTTCGACCAGTCCGTAGTAGCAGCCCTCCCCGACCCACAGAACGTTGGCGGAGGAACGCTAGAGGAAATGCACACCTCCATTTTAGATGCCATAGGGTATAACCGAGGTGACCCAGCCGAAGGACTAAACAAGTGCCGACAAAAGAAAACAGAGCATCCCACAGCATTTGCAGGAAGGCTGTGGATCCATTTTAACGCAGTTTTCGGCGATTTAAATAGAGCCGATTTGAACCGTGAAAATATGGTTATGGCACCATAATTTCCCATGCCACCGATGCAGGACAGAGTGCTTGCAACAGTTATGACCCCTCAGAAGAGGCCCACAATGAGAAATGGGTCCTGAAAAGATTGTCCCGCGCTTCGGAGCAATCACTTCAGGGCAAAGGCAAAGTAAAGTCCCCAGAGGAAGTTCAGGCTGCAGCGGACATTCAGGCAGTGAGAGCACACCAAAGCCCCGCATGGGTAAATGAAGGAAAGAACAGCGCTCCACAGAAGTCGCAGGAATGCTACAACTGTGGCCACTCAGGACATTGGGCTAAGGAATGCAATGCACCCCAAAGATCACAGAGAGGCCAGCAGACAGGCACTCTGAATAGAAATAAGGCAAAGCCGATTCATAGTATAGGGACACAGTCAGGACAGACCAATGTGGACGGAACGGACTGACGGTGTGCGGGCTCCCGCACTTGGGTCTGTGACACTCTTTGGGATCAATCCGGAAGACCGGTAGTCACAGCTCAGGTTAGAGGGAAGCCCATAGTGTTGCTTTGGGACACAGGAGGGTCCCGCACCACGATTAATTCCACCACCAAGGCACAGGCAGACACGTGGCCGACCACCTCCACCATCACACTTAGCGGTTTCACAGGACATTCACAGCAAGGACACATTACAGCACCCGTAGCAATCCAGCTAGGGAACATTTCCACCAGACACCCAGTTGTTTTAGTAAATCTTCTCCGTTCAGCAGAACACATACTGGGAATAGATTTTATGAATGCCCATAGCCTGTCGTTCGACCCAGTTAACCAGTGTGTCTGGCGAATGGCAAGGTCAGACAGAGCACCCGCTACTCTAACAGTAGGAGAGTATGCTAATCGGATTAGCGCAGTAGGCGAATATTATTTCGACCTGACGACACTAAACACGGACAGGCAAGTAAGAGCAGTTTTAAACACACACAGGACAGCATTTGCCAGTCACTGGCATGAGTGTGGCAGAATGACTGGACAAGTTCACGTTACCGGACTTGACCCCCGCCCACAGAAACAGTACAGATTTCCCCTAGAAGCAGAGGGAGAAATAGATAAAGTAATAGGTAGCGTATTGGAGCAAGGGGTGCTTAGGACAGTAGCCTCGACCAATAATGCTCCTATTTGACCAGTCAGAAAGCCCGACGGATCATGGTGTCTGACCATCGATTATCGGGAGCTCAATAAAGTAACCCCAGCAGTAGCCCCCACGGTAGCAACAAGTACCGAGACCATGCTCAAACAGGGACTCAACTCCAAATTCTTCACGATATTGGACATTAGCAATGGCTTCTGGTCAATCACATTGGCAAAGGCGTGCCAGTACAAATTTGCCTTCACATTCAAAACACAGCAGTATACGTGGAAATGCCTCCCACAAGGATTCCACAATTCCCCCTCCATTTTCCACCGACAGCTGGCGAATGGTTTAGAAAAATTTTCCCGCCCCGAATGTCTGGTACTGTATGTGGACGACCTATTTCTGCAGACAGACACAAAGGCAGAGCACATTACGCGTCTGGCCGAGCTCCTGGAACTTTTAACCGAGATTGGATGTAACGTTAACCCAAGAAAGGCCCAGATATTGGAAAATAAAGTGATGTATTTGGGTACAGTCATCACACACGGCAAACGCGAGATCGAATTCAAAAGGATTGATTCGATTGTCAAATTGCCCCTTCCCCAGAATGTTTCAGACCTCCAGTCGTTCTTAGGACTGGTTGGTTATTGTCGGAACCATATTGATGGCTTCGCGACAAAGGCAGCCCCACTCTCAGATCTCCTTAAGAAAGGAGCACCTTGGGAATGGCTTCTGCAGCATACAGAGGCTGTGGAAGAGTTAAAGAAAGCCCTTAGCGCAGCACCCGCGCTACAAGTCCCAGACCCACTTTCCCCCTATGCAATAGAGCACAGATCTGACCCTCTCGGCCGTGTTAATTCAGGAACGGCACGAGCAGCTTCGACCAGTGGCTTATGCCTCCCGACTTTTAGACTCAGTAGAACAAGGCTTCTCAGCCTGCGAGAGGCACCTCCTAGCAGTTTTCTGGGCAGTTCAATACTTTTCCTACATTACCGGACTCAACCCCATCACCATTTTGACCGAGCACACCCCTACACAGTTACTCCTAGACGGTCGACTGAAGGACGGTTCAGTTAGCCAGATTAGGGCAGCGAGGTGGACACTACTTTTACAAGGACGTGACATTACGGTAAAACGGACCCGCACACATATTTTTAGCCGACAACCTCCAATATCCAGGACAGCCCCATGAATGTGAAATTGTAGCACCCCTACACAACACAAGCCCCTTCATAGCGAAGACACCCCCCAGGAAGATAGGGAACCCAAAACAAAGCCCCCAACACACAGACACGTGTGGCCCACTGAAGATATACGTGGACGGTTCATCTACGGTTTTAGATGGTGAGCGTATCACTGAATGCGACATCTATGTCGAGGACGCGCAGGGTCGCGAACACGAAGAAATAGCACTAAAATTGCCAGGTCACTTAGGCGCGCAGGCAGCAGAGCTCGCGGCCATAGCATACATAGTGGACCACCCCGATTCTTTCCCCAGCCCGGCGGACATATACTCGGACAGTCTATATGTCTGCAACAGTCTAACAGATTTTCTACCCCGGTGGAGGACACGACGTTTTGTCTCCGCAGACGGGAAACCCCTTCCATCAGCCCCCTTACTCCGCCACATTCTAGACAAAGCGAAGGACAGGACCTTCGGCATTATAAAAGTTAGAAGCCACCATAGGTCATCCCCCCTTGGAATGTAAAAGCCGACGCACTGGCTAAAGCAGGTTCCAGGCGAGGACACTTTTGGACACCCCCAGCTAGCGCACCAGCTAGCGCCCCTGTGAGTGCAGTTCAAGTCTCACAGACAGACAATAAGGATTTAGCAGAGGCACAGAAGCAGGATGAGGATCTCAGGGATATTTTTAAAGGAAATGTTGTGCCTCAGTATGATAAGTTCCGACACGCTCTGACCACACGTGAGGGTGTGATCATCAAGGACCAGCTTTATGTGGTCCCGCAGTATGACAGAAACCAAATGATTGCCTTGTTCCATGACGGACACGGACACCAAGGGATCGGCACGACCACGAGGCACCTCAGGCAACTCTGTTGGTGGTCTAACCTAAGGACCGATGTAACCCATTACATTGAGAATTGCCTTATTTGCGCCCAGAATAACCCGGAGAGGTATTCCAAAAAGGCACAGCTTCGGCATACTCGACCAGTTAATGACCCCTGGACAAACCTCCAGATCGACTTTATATGACCATTGCCCCCTTGGAGGAATGGCTATAAATACGTGCTGGTTGTAATTGATACCTTTACCAAATGGGTAGAGGCATTCCCCTCACGAACACATACAGCTATGACAGCTGCAAAGATCCTGACCACCACATCTTCACGAGATGGGGTTTACCCAGAAGTATTGATTCGGACCAGGGATCTCACTTCACAGGACGTGTCATGAAGAACGTTGTGACCATATTCGGCATTAAACAAAAATTTCACATTGCGTATCACCCACAATCCAGCGGGATTGTAGAGCGCATGAATCGTACCCTAAAATCTACCCTTAGAAAAATGGTTCAAGAGAACAATTCTACATGGGATTCAGTACTCCCATTTGCACTAATGTTTATCCGAAACACGGTTTCCACATCTACAAATTTCACACCACACACACTCATGACCGGACGCCCTATGAAAGGTACAGAATTCCTTTTAGGACTGGACATGACGAGCCCCGAAGTGACGGCCCTCACCAATGAGAAAGCTTTTAAAGACGTATTTGAGACTGTGAGGTCTGCACAGATCGCAGCCGCAGTTCAACTAGGTAAACAACGCCGACAAAGCACAGCCTGCTTTAATAAGAACGTACACCACACAGAATTTCAGGTTGGGCAACATGTTTTGTTTTTTTTTTAATTTAGATTAGCCAATTATTTTTTCCAATTAAGGGGCAATTTAGCGTGGCCAATCCACCTACTCTGCACATTTTTGGGTTGTGGGGGTGAAACCCACGCAGACACGGGGAGAATGTGCAAACTCCACACGGACAGTGACCCAGAGCCGGGATCGAACCTGGGACCTCAGCGCCGTGAGGCGGTTGTTGTAACCACTAGGCCACCTTGGTTGGGCAACATGTAATGCTATCTGTATATAACCCCAGCAGTTTTTTGGCACCAAAATTTTCAGGCCCGTATTCAATTTCGGACAAAATTAGCCCCTCAGTTTACAGGATAAAATACCCCAATGGAAAGACTGCGTGGTTCCATATTAACCAGCTAAAGGCATATGGAACGCAGTCTAACCACGTACACCATCTCCTGCTAGACGCAGCAGAACATCTCGCCCCGCCCACTAGAGACACGTTTCCACCATCCCCCTCACAGAGCAGTTCATCATCGGACTCGCCCACGACTCCGCCCACTGACCACAACAGACCACGCCCCGAAACGCCCACAAGCTGCCAGAGCAGAGACAGGGATACTGACACTGACTTTGAGGACAGCCACAGAACACAACCCTACAGCCCACACTGTAGCGACCACGACCCCGACTCCAGTGACCCCATGGAAGTCACCTACATTAAAAACCCAGACCCACCACCCGACCCCGACAACCCCGACAACACCCCTTCAGGTTTAGACCCAACCCTTTGGCACAGGGACAATTCATACAGACTAGTCTGTAACGATGAAAGTGACCCCCGGTCACATAATTCAAAAATTGCAATACTGATCCACACAAGGGTGTGGGATCCGGGAGAGCAGGACGACACGGTGTCTGAATCCCGATACGGCAACCGCTTTGTGACCCTGTTCACAGAGGCAGAGGAAAAGTGAGGTGTCCAGATGAAGTAAAATAGGAACCGCTTGAGGGAAGCGATATCCTTTCTGATGGAACCTGCACGTATGTTTTGTTTGTGAATTTATGTTTGTTTGTCTTTAATGTTAATGGTTCAGTTGGAGGTTGGCCACCTTCTTTTCAGCTGAAAAGATTGCGACCACCTCACACGCACTTTAAGTTTCTCCGCTGAAACCTCTGAGAACTTCAGTTGTATCCTCTGGTGAACCGACACGGTTCACGACTTGTTCCCTGTTTTTAGATGTTGGAGCATCTTGGCTCCTCCCTTGTTTTTGAGGTGCCCCTCTATTCGGCGAATAGAGGCTGCAAACCCACGGTTAACACATTCTTTCCCGTTCATTCCAGGTTACTCAGGCAGTGGAGAAACGGCACTGAGGACCCGCCCTGTCTGAGAACCCACTTTGTTCAGCCAAGCTCGGGTACGGCACAGCACGCCTTACCCGGGGATTCCATCCAAATCTTATCCGTAGCGGCCCATACGCAACCCATTCGACCTTTTGTTTCAAAATTTGTTTTCATTTTTCGTTGGGTAGCCCTTCAGCCGCGATCCCACATGCTATTTATATCCAGGAACATTCGGATGGTAAATTTGCAAAGCCTGCGAGATGGCTCGCAGGAGGAAAGTTGTTAGGTGTTCTGTTCCTAAAATACGCATTTGAAAAAAAAAATGAGGGGAGTCACAGGGTGTGACTTGGCCAGTCATTTAATGGGTCAATTGGAATGAGAGGACAGATACACTAGCAAGTACGGATATTAAACTGTTTTTTGACAGATACTGTGTTTGATCCCATAGCTTTCGAAGGACGAAAGAGGGTTCACGGCAAGGATCGGCCATACAGGAGGACAAAGAGAACGAAGAGAAGACCATGATGGAAGCCTACTTATTACTGTTAAATGGTGTATTTGTATATGTGGAAGCAAGTAGCGTTTCCCCCACAACCCCCGCCGATAATGTTTCCCTCACACCAACTCCCCCGTGCTCAGCTCTGATCAGCGAAGTTCAGACCTGGTGCACAAAATTTAAGACATGGTATTCAACGTCGTACGTGATTGAATCACTGCTAGTGATTGCAATCCTCTGCGTAAATGTACAGACCCTCAGGTTGAGGAAATGGAGAAGGAGAGCCTCCCGTTCCTGCCCATCAACCGTTTACGGAGCTCGATCCCCTATTTTTCGGTTTCACCAACCCCCCCCCCCCAGCCCCTCAATGAATAAAGCACTATGTTAACAAAGGATACCCATGTATTATATTGTTCTGAACTCGACTGCCGAGTCAGAAAGTGATATGTAATGTGGTGTGAATGGATAAGGTTTTTAGTCTGTAATAAAATGTTTAAAGTAAGATAAGGATAGTACTTGTGATAGGTAGAGGTTCCCGGTTTTTGGTAATGCATGTCCCCTTTGGCATAGCGCCAAGTAGAAATGTCAGATAAAAAAATTTCTTCCCATAGTTAAAGACAGAGTAGCGCCCAGGAACTTGCTAAGGTCAGGGAACACAAAGAGGGCACCCAAAGGCACTCGAGGAAACGTGCATAGGTGACCCTTCACAATTTTATTGTGAGGATCACAAGGAGGGAATGTAGCCACCTGAGATGGACACTGGGCTACAAAATGGAGACCTGCTAAGGCTGCAGTGAGAAAACAATCTTGATAAGGACAAGCAGTTTGCAGAAGGCTAATTAGCATTCTGCACGTATAGAAACCAGTTTGTGGACAGGTGCAGAATCTCAGCCAACGGTGCAAATGGCAACAACGATCTACATAGTAATGAGGTGATCCAGATCCAGGCCCCACACAATAGAAACATTTAAGTATGAATGGATACTTTTGAGTAGACTCCCAAACAGAACGGCACCATAGTATCCAACACAATGAACCATAGAGACCTCCCCACCCATCGAGTAGCGACCCTCAGATTGGGGGGTTTGGAAGATATCGATTGGGAAAAGGCCCAATCGACACATGGCAGGTAAAGGACCGCCCCGAAGGGGCACGGAATTTGGGGGACCTATCAATAACGCACATGGTTCGGTCTGTTTTGCTCCGGCTCTGACTGTTGCTTCCAGACTCTGTCCCAGACTCGTTACATCGCATCCTGACTCCAGTTTCAGCACCGGCCGTTGAGCATCAGCCATCGAACTGGAAGTGCCACCACAACGATCGCTACGTGATCCAGACTTTACTAGACTCTGACGACTTTAAATACCTGAGAGTTGCAGACCAAGAACGGGACGAAGGCCTTGCTCCCTGACCTTGCCTGTTCCTGTCTAGATAAGTATTTTAGTTGTTTAGTCTTAGAAGTAAGTTAGTCTCTTTAGCGTATGCATGTGTATTTATTATATTTGTTATAATAAACACAATCGTTTGGACTTACTAATCGGTGTACAGATTTATTACATTGAACCTGACCTTGATATACTTGTGAGGTGTCTAAATACGGCACCTGGCGACTCCTGAGCATAATTACATACACAGAGCCATAGTAGTGTTAAGCACACGGCCTTTAAACGGAGGCGTGTTAAAACACTCCAGTAAAACGCGCAACACTGACTTTGTCACAAATGTGATTTTCTCACCGAGTGAAGCATTTTGAGTTCCTTACCATTTCAGTTCGGAAAGGCGGACGTCATTACTACCTTATTTTTGTTCGTTCCTTACTTTGCAACCAAATACATTTTCTGCATGAGAGTTGCGTTTTTTGCCATGTTTTTCCGAGTGGCTGACATCAGAATTTACAACATTTTGCCAGGTGCATAAATTGCAACTAAAGTGATTTTCTGTTCGAGTTAAGCATTTGAGATACTTGGTGATTGTGGACTTCATAATTTACTACTTCTTACCAGATATTGATTTTGTTAAAAAAAAGTGTTTTTCTCATCGACATAAAGATCTTGAGTTACTCGCCATACTCCCGTAACAGCCTCCCCGAACAGAAGCCGGAATGTGGCGACTAGGGGCTTTTCACAGTAACTTCATTTGAAGCCTACTCGTGACTATAATCGATTTTCATTTTCATTTGTTTTCAGAGACGGTGACATCATAATTTCCTACTTTTTGCCATATCTTTAATCTGCAACAAGTATAATTTTCCCATCGAATTAAGCAATTTAAGTCAATTGGCGTTTGTTTTCCGAGAGGCTGAAGCCACAAATGACTGCATTTTGCCACATATTTACTTTGCAACAAAGTGATTTTCTGATCGAGTTTCGATTTTGTGTTGTTTGCCATTAGTTTTCAGATACGCTGATATCATAATTGATAATTTGTGCAGATGTGTATTCTGCAAGGAAAGTGATGTACGCCACGATTTAATCATATCCAGTTGTTCGTCAGTTGATTTCAGAGACACGGATATCATAATTTAATAGATGTTGCAAGGTATTTATTTTGCAACAAAACTAATTCTCATATCGAATTAATCAATTTCACGTATTTGCCATTTTTTTCAGAAGACGTGATTTCATAATTTGCTACTTTTTGCCAGATACTGATTTTGTAACAAAAATGATTTTCTCAGCGACTTTAGCATGTTGGGTTATTCGGTATTTGTGATCAGAGTGATAAACTTTATAATTTATTAATTTTTGCCACATACGTATTTTGTAGCAGAAGTGGTTTTATTAGCGACATAAACATGTTCAATTGTTCGTAAGTATTCTCCGAGTCGATGGTATCATTAACTTACTATATTTTGCCAGATATAAATTTTGCAATCTCAGTTATTTTCTCATCAAGTTTCTAGGATTTTGAGATATTCGTCTTTCTTTTTCACATATGTTAATATCATAGTTAACTACATTTTGAGAGATACTTATTTTGTTGCAAATGTGGTTATCTGATCGAGTTCTTAGCAGTTTGATTTACTCTCTATTTGTCTTCAGAGATGCTGAGACCATCATTTATTACTTTTCTCGAGGTATTTCCTTTGCAACCAACATGATTCTCTAATAGGGTTAAGCAGTTTGTGTTATTTGCCAATTGTTTTCTGAGAGTCTGAACAGATAATTTAATACTTTTTGCCGGATACTTATTTGTAATTAGCCAGGTTTTAGATACTCCAAAGTGTATCATGGAGTTGACGTGACCTACAACCTGTTTGTTGAATTTAGCGAGGTGAAGCCAAATCCTTCACTGCAGATGGCATTCATCAGACTGCCCAGGCGCTTTAATCTAAAACCATGTTTATTCTAAGAATATAGAGCCACATATGAATACAGCAAAACGTTTTATCAATTACAAACTTGAATGCACCACACAAGTACAGTATGCGACAGTATGCTTTGAATATAGCATTTAATGATCCCCACCTAGCTGTTCCAATTTTACAATACAATCCAATAAATGGGAACCCTTTTTCAAATGCTTGGCGAAGCACACTATTTTTTGACTTCAACGGGTCTGGTACTTTTCCTGAAATTCTGATCCAGGTCCAACCGGAAGATTCAAACTCCATCTGGAAAACAACTGTCTTATTACAATTACCAAGGAAGTTAATTACAGCCGATGTGCCTTTTACTGGAACAACTTTTAAAATGAAAACAGGGAAAAACGGGGAAAACACTTGTTTTTCCTTCTGCTGTCGAAGGCAATCAAACTGCAACTGAAAACTAAAAAGTCTCCCACCTCACAGCGACATCTAAATGTGCTGCATGTCACGTGATACTAAACATTTCTTCGAGGGCGCTCACACGTCCTCATTTTGTCACGAAAGTGATTTTCTCATCGACCTACGCATTTCGAATTCAGAGATGCTGCTCTGATAGCTTACTACTTTTTTGCTGGAAAGTTATTTTGAAACCAAAGTGATTTTATCTTCGACTAAAGCATATGATCTGATTTGTATTGCTTTTTCAGAGCGGCTGATATCATAATTTGCGACGTTTTTCCTGATGCTTATTTCGTTACAAAAATGATAATATTTTACCCTTTCTTTCGCTAACTCTCTGGACATTTCATTATTTTGCAACAACAAAGATTTTCTTATCGACTAACGCATTTTGGGTATTTGCCATTTGTGTTCAGAAAGGCTAATATCATCATTTACTACTTTTTGTCAGCTATTTCTTCTCTTGAAAAAGTTAATTTTTTCATCGAACTGAGCGTTTTGATTGATTTGCCCATCGTTTCGAGAGCATACGTCATTATTTAAATTTTCTGGGAGATAAAAGATTTGTAACAAAAGTCGTTTTACATCGAAGTTCTATGGCCGCAAAGGAGACTAAAAATGGTATTTAGCCTCGCTCGTCCCAGGGTCAAGGATGACTCGGGGTTGTTAAAGGACATTATGGGGGAGGGGCTGAGAACTGTCCATAGTGCTGTATATATCCGGACCAACGTCGTCTATAAAAACAGGGATGTGTTCTGCAAAGCATAAAGCAGGTAGTTCGAAGAAAGTTGAGAAGTCGGTAGTCAGGTCGGGATCTCAAAATTACTACCAGTACCACGTGCTAGTTACAGTAGAAATATCAGAATATCATAGAATTTACAGTACAGAAGGAGGCCATTCGGCCCATCGTGTCTGCACTGGCTCCTGGAAAGAGCGCCCTACCCAAGGTTAACACCTCACCCTATCCCCACCCAACACTAAGTGCAATTTTGGGACACTAAGGGCAATTTACCATGGCCAATGCACCTAACCTGCATATCTTTGGACTATGGGAGGAAACCGGAGCACCCGGACGAAACCCACGGACAAACGCGGAGGATGTGCAGACTCCCGACCCCACAGACAGTGACCCGAGCCGGAATCGAACCTGGGACCCTGGAGCTGTGAAGCGATGGTGCTATCCACAATGCTACCGATCTGGCGAAAGAGGAGGTGTCGGGATGGGATTTAGATTCTTGGAATATTTGGGCGGAGGCGTGCCCTGTACAAACTGGACAGTTTACGCGGGGGCATGAGCGGAACTGGTGTCCTCGGGTTTGGTGGGGGTAGTTGTGCGAGCGGTTGGGGAGAGTTTAGCATAATATGGAAGGAAAATGGGGACATATGTAAGAATTTAGACCAGTAGGAATCTGAGTCAAGAGAACAACAAAGCTAGGAGATAATAAAAGTATTAGTTAGACTCTGAGCCTCCCTCACCCCAGGGATTTTCAATATGGAAATACACCCTGAAGTTCAGCAGAAACACTTGCAAATTATTCAAATCTATAAGATATATTTGCAAGTTGACACAGCAGCCTCACTCACAGAGAAAGCCTGTTAAAGATAATATCCTGCAGCATCAAATTCACAGCATTTACATAGATTTACATAGAATTTACAGTGCAGAAGGAGGCCATTCGGCCCATCGAGTCTGCACCGGCTCTTGGAAAGAGCACCCTACCCCCTACCCAAGGTCAATACCTTCACCCTATCCCCATAACTCAGTAACCCCAACCAACACTAAGGGCAATTTTGGACACTAAGGGCAATTTATCACGGCCAATCCACCTAACCAGCACATCTTTGGACTGTGGGAGGAAACCGGAGCACCCGGAGGAAACCCACGCACACACGGGGAGGATGTGCAGACTCCGCACAGACAGTGACCCAGCCGGGAATCGAACCTGGGACCCTGGAGCTGTGAAGCGATTGTGCTATCCACAATGCTACCGTGCTGCCCAAATTCTGGGGCATTCTGGGGTAGAAAATTCGAAAGATGCCAAATCCTCTGAAATAAGTAATATGCCCCTTTTTGCAGACTATATTTCCTGCCCCTTATTCCGAGACTGTACCTCCCAGGAACCTGATGATCTCGTTTCCAGACATGACCCTGAATGTGTAACTGCGTTTCCCATTTCTCAGCTAGCTTATATACAAGAACCTTGATTCGGTAATTTTATTTCTGCAACTTCGCTCGTCGGCAGTATACATGACCCTCATTGTGTATCCGCTTACATGCATGACTCATATTCTGATCATGGATCCCTCAGCTTCTCAGTTGCCTTATATACATCAACCTGACCCCGCATATGTCTGTGTTCTCCAACTCAATTATCTACCTGTCCCTGATTCAGTTCTTGTGCCTCCTACATCATTTAATCTGTACACATGAACGTCATTCTGTCTCCGTATCTACGAGTTCCCCTTTTAACTTAACTCGCCAAACTTCATTCTTAACCGCCTCTCGGTCCACAGTTACTTTTTATACGAGACTTATTCTGCACTTATGCCTGCTGGTTCCCCAGCTAGCCTATTTACATTACCTAAATGTATGTTCATCCTTGTTCCCCAGCAAGCTTATCTTAATGATCTGTATTCTGTAACTTGTCTCCCAGTTCCCCAGCTAGCTCTGTTCCATGACATTTGATGGGTAACCTTGTTTCTGAGCGAGTTTCTGGAGAACAATGAACACGAAGAGGACGTTCGGTCCTCCAAGCCTTTCACGGTCATGATACCAAACTTAGTAAATGAGTGGAATCTAATCGAGGTGTTCGGAGTGGTTTATATACAGAATAACAGATACCCGGGAGTGAGTTACATACTGGAATCTAATCGTTGGTTTCAGGGTAGTTGATATATAGAATCACAGATACCTGGGAGTGAGTTACAGACTAGAATCTAATCGAGGGGTTCAGAGTGGGTTATATATAGATTAACAGATACCTGGGAGTGAGTTACAGACTGGAATCCAATCGAGGCGTTAGAGGTACCTGATAACAGATACCAGGGAGTGAGTTACAGACGCGAATTTAATCGATGGGTTCAAGATTTTTTTGTATAGTATAACAGATACCCAGGAGTGAGTTACAGACTGGAATCTAATCGAGGGGTTTGGGATGGTTTATATATGGAATAACAGATTCCCAGGAGTGAGTAACAGACTGGAATCTAATCGAGGTGTTCGGAGTGGTTTATATACAGAATAACAGGTACGCGGAAGTGAGTTACTGACTGGAATCTAATCGAGGGTTTCAGGGTAGTTGATATATAGAATAACAGATACCAGGGAGTGAGTTACAGACTGGAATCTAATCGAGGGGTTCGGGGTGGTTTATGTATAGAATAACAGATTCCTGGGAGTCAGATACAGACGCGAATTTAATCGAGGTGTTCAAGATTTTTAATGTATAGTATAACAGATACCCAGGAGTGAGTTACAGACTGGAATCTAATGGAGGGTTTCAGGGTAGTTGATATATAGAATAACAAATACCTGAGAGTGAGTTACAGACTGGAATCTAATCGAGGGGTTCGGGATGGTTCATATATAGAATAACAGATACATGAGAGCCAGTTTTGGACGATAAGCTCTTGTCCCAGTTAATACTACATTACACCATACTGTTGTGGACAGTGCAATTCACCCTTTTGGAGTGCTGACTACCACGTAGCCAGGGCGAGAGCCTGTGGGAGTACCATGCATAATAATCTTTATTGTAACAGGTAGGTTTACATTAACACTGCAATGAAGTGACTGTGAAAAGCCCCTAGTCGCCACACTGCGTCGCTTGTTCGGGTACACAGAGGGAGAATTCAGAACGTCCAATTCACCCACCAGGAACGTCTTTCAGGACTTGTGGGAGGAAACCGGAGCAGCTGGAGGAAACCCACGCAGAAACGGGGAGAACAGGTAGGCTCCGCAGAGACAGTAACCCAAGATGGGAAACGAACCCGGGATCCTGGCGCTGTGAAGACACTGTGGTAACCACTGTGCTACCATGTCACGCCTGTGCTACCGTGCCGCGTAGAGTCGCACCCCAACACACCAGACACAAACAAAGTGTACAGACAAACACAAATTCACACACATACACAAACTCAGACATGCTGGGTCAATACATCTTTCAAATGGAGAGAGATCACATCTCCACCTTTAACGTGGAGAGTTGTATCTGGCCTGTGTGTGACCCAAGTCACACACTGACTCTCAACATCCTCACAGCAGCTTGGGGACAGACAATTCTAAATCACTTTTCATGAACTTTGGGTATCACAAAGTGCTTCACAGGCAATGGAGCCTTTTGAAAAGTGGTAATTTAGGAAATGGACCAGCTAATTTCAGAGAGAGAGAGAGATAGAGATAAACACAGAAACAGGATTGTGCTGTACATGTTTCAGTGCTGACACTGAGACACACACGAGATGTACAATGTCAATTATTATTCTGAAGCATTTGATATAATCATCCCTTAAACTAAATTCCAGTGTTTCAGAGTAAAGCTTCATCTACACTGTCCACCAAATACTGTCTGGGATTAAATACAGAGTCAAAATCCCTATGTCCTGTCCAAGGCATTTTTCATTGCTGATAGTCATGTTTCTTTTTTGGAAAAGCAGAACTCAAAATGCACCAAATGCCAGGGGGGACACTTATTTATTTCAATCATAATTTTAAGCTCTGTTTTCAAATGTCTGATTACATCTCCCTGTGTATTCAATGATGCTGTAGCTTTTTCACGTGTCTGAAGTATTTGAATAATTGGCCTTTGTTCAAGAATCCTCTCACAGCACATGGAAGTTGTGAATCATCAATGTTCTCAGTCTACTGTAGTTAACAAATACATTCTTTGATCCTGAATGCATTTCCCAACACTAAATAGATCTCACACATTTACATAATGCAGGAAGTTTCCATCAAAACTTTTAATCAGTTCTCCATACACTTGTTATCACTTGCCTGTTTGAAGTAAATTCCACTGACAGATCCCAACAGCTGCACAGAAAATGACCTGGTTATCTTAAACTTTAATACAGAACTATTTTAACTTGATTCATCAATCCCCTTCTACATAAATGTTGTCCTTATGGGCTGTCAGCTTCTCTGTAAGATTGAAACATTGGGAGGTAGGCCTTGCACTGCATTTGGCAACATTTGTGGCAGTTCCAAAATCTACAATACATTGCTGCCTGTATTGTGTGAATCCAGCTGGGAAATATCTGTAGAGAGAAACAGGGGATGGATTCAGAATAAAGATCCTTCTCCACTGTCCCAAAACAACAGTTTGGACAGGTACAGCACTGGGTTCGATACAGAGTAATGATCCCTCTAGACTGTCCCCATAAAACTCTCCCAAGACAGGTACAGTACGATGATATATACAGAATAATGCTCTTTCCTAGGGTTCAAATTAAATGGGCACCGTTTGATAAGGTAAAATGGCTGCCTGCTGATTGTTAATTGTGTTCAGACAGATTCCCGGAGAGAGGGAGATGCAGAGACAGAAAAGTTCGGGAGAATAACAGAATACTCCCCCGACAGGTACAGTATGGGGCTAGATACAGAGTAAAGCTCCCTCCAGGTTGTTCCCATCAAACACTCCCAGGACAGGAACAGCACGGGGTTAGATACAGAGCAAACCTGCCTCTGCGCTGTCCCCAACAAACACTCCCAGGACAGGTACAGCACGAGGTTAGATACAGAGTAAAGCTCCCTCCAGGCAGTTCCCATCAAACATTCCCAGGACAGATACAGCACGGGGTTTAGAAACGTACTAAATATACCTGTACAATTTCCACAACAGAAGCTGCCTGGATATTTACAGCAAGTAAACACGTGGCTACAGGGATGGTGCAGGCGGGAGGGATTCAGATTTCTGGATAACTGGGGCTCTTTCTGGGGAAGGTGGAACCTCTATAGACAGGATGGTCTACATCTGAACCTGAGGGGCACCAATATCCTGGGGGGGGGGAGATTTGTTAGTGCTCTTTGGGGGGGTTTAAACTAATTCAGCAGGGGCATGGGAACCTGGATTGTAGTATTGGGGTACGGGAGATTGAGAGTATAGAGGTCAGGAGCACAGATTTGACTTCGCAGGAGGGTGCCAGTGTTCAGGTAGGTGGTTTGAAGTGTGTCTACTTCAATGCCAGGAGTATACGAAATAAGGTAGGGGAACTGGCAGCATGGGTGGGTACCTGGGACTTCGACGTTGTGGCCATTTCAGAGACATGGATAGAGCAGGAACAGGAATGGTTGTTGCAGGTTCCGGGGTTTAGGTGTTTTAGTAAGCTCAGAAAAGGGGGCAAAAGAGGGGGAGGTGTGACGCTGCTAGTTAAGGACAGTATTACGGTGGCGGAAATAATGCTAGATGGGGACTCTTCTTCTGAGGTAGTATGGGCTGAGGTTAGAAACAGGAAAGGAGAGGTCACCCTGTTGGGAGTTTTCTATAGGCCACCTAATAGTTCTAGGGATGTAGAGGAAAGGTGGCGAAGATGATTCTGGAAAAGAGCGAAAGTAACAGGGTAGTTGTTATGGGAGACTTTAACTTTCCAAATATTGACTGGAAAATATATTGTTCGAGTACATTAGATGGGTCGTTCTTTGTACAATGTGTGCAGGAGGGTTTCCTGACACAATATGTTGACAGGCCAACAAGAGGCGAGGCCACATTGGATTTGGTTTTGGGAAATGAACCAGGCCAGGTGTTAGATCTGGAGGTAGGTGAGCACTTTGGAAACAGTGACCACAATTCGGTGACCTTTACGTTAGTGATGGAAAGGGATAAGTATACCCCGCAGGGCAAGAGTTATAGCTGGGAAAGGGCAATTATGATGCCATTAGACATGACTTAGGATGTGTTGGTTGGAGAAGTAGGCTGCAAGGGTTGGGCACACTGGATATGTGGAGCTTGTTCAAGGAACAGCTATTGCATGTTCTTGATAAGTACGTACCAGTCAGGCAGGGAGGCAGGGGTCGAGCGAGGGAACCGTGGTTTACCAAAGAAGTGGAATCTCTTGTTAAGAGGAAGAAGGAGGCCTATGTGAAGATGAGGCATGAAGTTTCAGTTGGGGCGCTTGATCGATACAAGGAAGAGAGGAAGGATCTAAAGAGAGAGCTGAGACGAGCAAGGAGGGGACATGAGAAGTCTTTGGCAGGTAGGATCAAGGAAAACCCAAAAGCTTTCTATAGGTATGTCAGGAATAAAAGAATGACTAGGGTATGAGTAGGGCCAGTCAAAGACAGTGGTGGGAAGTTGTGTGTGGAGGCTAAGCGAGACACTAAATGAATACCTTTCGTCAGTATTCACTCAAGAAAAGATAATATTGTGGAGGAGAATGCTGAGACCCAGGCTATTAGAATAGATGGCATTGAGGTGCGTAGGGAAGAAGTGTTGGCAATGTTGGTGAAAATAGATAAGTCCCCGGGGCCGGATGGGATTTATCCTAGGATTCTCTGGGAAGCCAGGGAAGAGATTGCTGAGCCTTTGGCTTTGATTTTTAGGTCATCATTGGTTACAGGAATAGTGCCAGAGGACTGGAGGATAGCAAATGTGGTCCCTTTGTTCAAGAAGGGGAGTAGAGATAACCCCGGTAACTATAGGCCGGTGAGCCTAACGTCTGTGGTGGGTAAGGTCTTGGAGAGGATTATAAAAGATACGATTTATAACCACCTAGATAGGAATAATATGATTAGGGATAGTCAGCACGGTTTTGTGAAGGGTAGGTCATGCCTCACAAACCTTATCGAGTTCTTTGAGAAGGTGACTGAACAGGTAGACGAGGGTAGAGCAGTTGATGTGGTGTATATGGATTTCAGTAAAGCGTTTGATAAGGTTCCCCATGGTCGGCTATTGCAGAAAATACGGAGGCTGGGGATTGAGGCTGATTTAGAGATGTGGATCAGAAATTGGCTAGTTGAAAGAAGACAGAGAGTGGTAGTTGATGGGAAATGTTCAGAATGGAGTTCAGTTACTAGTGGCGTACCACAAGGATCTGTTCTGGGGCCGTTGCTGTTTGTCATTTTTATAAATGACCTCGAGGAGGGCGCAGAAGGATGGGTGAGTAAATTTGCAGACGACACTAAAGTCGGTGGAGTTGTAGACAGTGCGGAAGGATGTTGCAGGTTACAGAGGGACATAGATAAGCTGCAGAGCTTGGCTGAGAGGTGGCAAATGGAGTTTAATGTGGAGAAGTGTGAGGTGATTCACTTTGGAAAGAATAACAGGAATGCGGAATATTTGGCTATTGGTAAAATTCTTGGTAGTGTGGATGAGCAGAGGGATCTCGGTGTCCATGGACATAGATCCCTGAAAGTTGCCACCCAGGTTGATAGGGTTGTGAAGAAGGCCTATGGTGTGTTGGCCTTTATTGGTAGAGGGATTGAGTTCCGGAGCCATGAGGTCATGTTGCAGTTGTACAAAACTCTAGTACGGCCGCATTTGGAGTATTGCGTACAGTTCTGGTCGCCTCATTATAGGAAGGACGTGGAAGCTTTGGAACGGGTGCAGAGGAGATTTACCAGGATGTTGCCTGGTATGGAGGGAAAATCTTATGAGGAAAGGCTGATGGACTTGAGGTTGTTTTCGTTAGAGAGAAGAAGGTTAAGAGGTGACTTAATAGAGGCATACAAAATGATCAGAGGGTTAGATAGGGTGGACAGCGAGAGCCTTCTCCCGCGGATGGGGGTGGCTAGCACGAGGGGACATAGCCTTAAATTGAGGGGTAATAGATATAGGACAGAGGTCAGAGGTGGGTTTTTTACGCAAAGAGTGGTGAGGCCGTGGAATGCCCTACCTGCAACAGTAGTGAGCTCGCCAACATTGAGGGCATTTAAAAGTTTATTGGATAAGCACATGGATGATAAGGGTATAGTGTAGGTTAGATGGCCTTTAGTTTTTCTTTAGTTTTTTTTTCCATGTCGGTGCAACATCGAGGGCCGAAGGGCCTGTACTGCGCTGTATCGTTCTATGTTCTATGTTCTAGGGGGAATGAGGCAATGTTTCCAAAGGAAGGGTTTTATTTTTAAAGAAGATAGGAAGTTATCACCAGAACATACCTTACCCCAAATGATGGTTACGCCAATATCCAAGTCATAAACGATGCATTCATTCACCATCCTACTTTTCCGAATAATCTTAAACAGATAAACATAGAAATGATTAGCAATAACAGACCATAAAGAATAGCAGCAAGATTGAACCATTCAGTCCTTCGACCTCACTCCACCAGTCAATATGATCATGGAGATTCTTCTATTTCAACACCGTTTTCCTGCCCTATTTCCGTGCCTCTTGTTCCTCCGTCAATCTCAGTCTAGAACCGGCTCAATGACGGAGTCTCCTCAACCCTCTGGGATATAGAATTCCAGGGATTCACCGTCATCTGAGTGATGTAATTCCTCCTCATCTCAGTCCGGCATATCCTTGGCTGATACATGGAATAAATGATAACTGGGAATGAATTACAGACTGCAATCTAATCGAGCGGTTCAGGATGGTTTAGGTGGATTGGCCATGCTAAAATTGCCCGTAGTGTAAGGTTAATGGGGGGATTGTTGGGTTACGGGTATATGGGTTACGTGGGTTTAAGTAGGGTGATCATTGCTCGGCACAACATCGAGGGACGAAGGGCCTGTTCTGTGCTGTACTGTTCAATGTTCTATGTTCTATATACAGATTAACAGATATCCGGGAGTGAGTTAAAGACTGGAATCTAATCAAGGGGTTTGGGATAGTTTATATGTTGAATAACAGATGCCCGGGAGTGAGTAACAGACTGGAATCTAATCGAGGGGTTTGGAGTGGTTTATATACAGAATAACAGATACCTGGGAGTGAGTTACAGACGCGAATTTAATCGAGGGGTTCAAGATTATTTATGTATAGTATAACAGATACCCAGGAGTGAATTACAGACTGGAATTTAATCGAGGGGCCAGGGATGGTTTATATATTGAATAACAGATTCCCGGGAGTGAGTAACAGACTGGAATCTAATCTTGGGGTTGGAGTGCTTTATATATAGAATAACAGATACCCAGGAGTGCGTTACATACTGGAATGTAATCGAGGTGTTAGGGATGGTTTATATATTGAATAACAGATACCTGGGAGTGAGTTACAGACTAGAATATAATCGAGGGGTTCAGAGAGGGTTATATATAGAATAACAGATGCCTGGGAGTGAGTTACAGACTGGAATATAATCGAGGCGTTCGGGGTGGTTTATATATAGAATAACAGATACCAGGGAGTGAGTTACAGACGCGAATTTAATCTATGGGATCAAGATTTTTTTTGTATTGTATAACAGATACCCAGTCGTGAGTTACACACTGGAATCTAATGGAGGGTTTCAGGGTAGTTGATACATAGAATAGCAGATACCAGGGAGTGAGTTACAGACTGGAATCTATTCGAGGGGTTCGGGGTGCTTTATATATAGAATAACTGATACCTTGGAGTCAGATACAGACGCAAATTTAATCAAGGGGTTCATGATTTTTTATGTATATTATAACAGATACCCAGGAGTGAGTTACAGACTGGAATCTAATCGAGAGTTTCAGGGTAGTTGATATATGGAATAACAAATACCTGAGAGTGAGTTACAGACTGGAATCTAATTGAGGGGTTTGGGATGGTTCATATATAGAATAACAGATACATGAGAGCCAGTTTTGGACTATAAGCTCTTGTCCCAGTTAATACTACATTACACCATACTGTTGTGGACAGTGAAATCCACCCTTCTGGAGTGCTGACTACCACGTAGCCAGGGTGAGAGCCCGTGGGAGTACCATGCATAATAATCTTTATTGTCACAGGTAGGTTTACATTAACACTGCAATGAAGTGACTGTGAAAAGCCCCTAGTACCCACACTGCGTCGCTTTTTCGGGTACACAGAGGGAGAATTCAGAATGTCCAATTCACCCACCAGTCACGTCTTTCAGGACTTGTGGGAGGAAACCGGAGCACCCGGAGGAAAACCACGCAGACACGGGGAGAACAGGCAGGCTCCGCACAGACAGTGACCCAAGATGGGAAACGAACCCAGGACCCTGGCGCTGTGAAGACACTGTGGTAACCATTGTGCTACCATGTCACCCGTGTACTTCCGTGCCGCGTAGAGTCGCACCCCAACACACCAGATACAAACAAAAGTGTACAGACAAACACAAATTCACACACATACACAAACTCAGACATGCTGGGTCAATACATCTTTCAAATGGAGAGAGATCACATCTCCACCTTTAACTTGGAGAGGTGTATCAGCCCTGTGTGTGACCCAAGTCACACACTGACTCTCAACATCCTCACAGCAGCTTCGGGACAGACAATTCTAAATCACATTTCATGACCTCTGGGTATCACAAAGTGTTTCAATGCAGCAGAGAGATGGAGGAACAGTGGAAGGCAGATCCTGGAAAGGTGCAGAAGTCATGGGTGACTTCAACTTTCCTAATATTGACTGGAACCTCCTCAGTTCAAATGGTTTGGATGGAGTAGATTTTGTCAGGTGTGCACAGGAATGATTCCTGACTCAATATGTAGCTAGGTCGACTAGGGAGGAGGTCATATTTGATTTGGTACTTGGCACCGACCCAGGCCAGTGTCAGATGTATCGGTTGGGGAGCATTTAGGTGACAGTGACTGCAACTTGACCTTTAAAGTTGTAATGGAGAGGGATAAGAACAGACAATATGGGAAGGTATTTAATTCGAGATGGGTAATTATACTGCTATTAGACTGGAGCTGAGGCACACAAATTGAGAGTTGTTGTTCTGAGGAAAATGCACAAAAATTATGTGAGGTTGTTTAAGGGGCACATGCTGCGCGTGCCGGATCGATTTGTCTCACTAGGACAAGGAAGGAATGATAAGGCGAAGGAGCCTTGGATAACAAGAGGAGTGCACATTCCAGTCAAGAGGAAGAAGGAAGCTTACATAGATCGAGGAAGCAATGATCTGACCCGGCCTAGAGGGTTACAAGGTAGCCAGGAAGGAACAAAAAATGGACTTAGGAGAGCTAGAATGGGGCATGAAAAAGTTTAGCGGGAAGGATTGGCGACTATGCCAAGGCGTTCTACACTGGCGTGAGAAATAACATGATCAGATTGAGAGTAGGGCCGATCAGCGATGATGGAGGGAACTTGTGTTCAGAGTTTGAGCAGGTAGAGGAGGCCCTATATTAATATTTTGATTCACTATTCACTACAGAGAGGGACTTTGTTGCGAGTAGAAGCAATGTGAACACGGTTAATAGACTCGAATAGATTGATATTAAGAAAGAGGATGCACTGGAAATTTAAAAAAAACATCAGAATAGATAAGTCCCCTGGGCCTGATGGGATTTATACAAGGTTACTACGGAACGCGAGGGAGGAAGTTGCTGCACTTTTGGCGATGGTCTTTGCGTCCTCAAACTCTAGTGGAGTAGTGCCGGATGATTGGAGGGAGGTGAAAGTTGTTCCCCTGTTCAAGAAAAGGAATTAAGAGATCCCTGGAATTACAGACCAGTCAACCTTACGTCTGTGGTGAGGAAAATATTGGAAAGGATTCTAAGAGATACGATTTATGATTATTTAGAAAAACATAGTTTGATTAAAGACAGTCAGTATGGCATTGAGAGGTTATGCCTCACACGCCTCATTGAATTTCTTCTACACCTCACGCTGTCTGGGGAAAGCGGGCAGCATAATCAAGGATCCCTGCAACCTGATTTACTCACTTTTGCAACTTCTTCCATCGGGCAGGAGATACAGAAGTATGAGAACAAGTACGAACAGACTAACAAACAGCTTCTTCCCCACTGTCACCCGACTTCTAAATGACCCTCTTATTGACTGACCTCATTAACACTACACCCTGTTTGCTTCATCCGATGCCAATGCTTATGTAGTTACATTGTATATCTTGTGTTGCCCCATTATGTATTCTCATGTATTTTCTTGCATTTTCTTGAATTTTGTTCAATTCCCTTTTCTTCCATTTACTGAGTGATCTGTTGAGATGCTTGCAGAAAAATACTTTTCACTGTACCTCGGTACACGTCACAATAAACAAATCCAATCCAATTATTTGAGGATGTGACGAGACACATTGATTATGATCGGGCAGTGGATGTGTTGCATATGGATTTCAGTAAGGCATTTGAGAAGGTCCCCCAGGGAAAACTCATTCAGAAGTTTAGGTGACATGAGATACAGGGAAATTTGGCTGTCATGAGAGAGATTGGCTCGCCAATGGAAGACAGCGAGTGTAGTGGATGGAAACTATTCCGCCTGGAGTTTGCTGACCAGTGGTGTCCCGCAAGGATCTGTTCTAAGACCTCTGCTCTTTGCGGTTTTTTATCAATGACTTGGATGAAGCAAGTGGAAGAGTGCCTTAGTCAGTTTTCCGATGTCACAAAGTTTGCTGGAGTTCTAGATAGTGTGGAGGGCTGTTGTTCGTCACAGCATGACATTGACAGGAAGCAGAGCTGGGCTTAGAAGTGGCAGATGGAGTTCAACCTAGATGAATATAAAGTGATTCAATTTGGAAGGTCGGATTTTAATGCTGAATACAGGATTAAAGGCAGAAATCTTGGAAGTCTGGATGAACAGAGGGATTTGGGGTCCACATATGCAGATCCCTCAAAGTTACCACCGAGGTTGATATGATTGTTCAGAAAGCGTAAGCTGTGTTGGCTTTCATTAACATGGGGATTGTGTTTAAGAGCCGCGATGTTTTGTTGCAGCTTAAAATCCTTGTCAGACCACACTTGGAATATTGGTTCCACTTCTGAACGCCTCATTATAGGATGGATGTGGTTGCTTGGGAGAGGGTGTAGAGAAGATTTACCAGGATGCTGCCTGGACTGGATGGACTGTCTTATGAATAAAGGTTGAGGGAGCTAGGGCTATGCTAACTGAAAATAAGAAGGAAGAGAGGTACTGTGATAGAGGTGTACAAGGTGATGAGAGGCATGGATAGAGTTGACCACAGAGACTTTTTCCCAGGGCGGAAATGGCTGTCACGAGGGACATAATTTAAGATGGTTGGAGGAAGGTATACGAGGAATGTCAGAGGTAAGTTATTTATACAGTGAGTGGTGAGTGCGTGGAATGCACTGCAAGCGCAGGTTCTGAAGTTATAGACATTCGGGAGAGATAAGCGACTCCTGCCCTATATACAGGGACAGCAGTACATTGAAGGGGTGTAGGTTAGGTTGATCTTCGATGAGGATAAATGGTATCGTGGGCCGAAGGGCTTGTACTGTGCTGTACAATATGTTCTATTTTCTAATGTGAAAACTCCAGATGGACAGTTACTCAGAGGCGGGATGGAACCTGGGACTCTGCGCCGTGAAGTGAAGCAGCAGTACTAACCACTGCGCCACTGTTCTCTCCCTGGGAAGTCACATTTTATCCTGTTTCACATCTGTGACCTTTATGAAAATCGACATAGGCAAAGTTCTCTACACCAGCCTCATCACACCTCGTGGTTACTTCCAGGATCAGATCGACTGAGTTGACATTTTTCAAATTGGTTATCACTGATCAACCCGTGCTTTCTCCGTGACAGTTTATCGTGTCTCTCATAATTAATTATAATTATATGCCCACCAAATAAACCAGATTGAGTGGCCTCTAAACTTCTTGCATTCCGTTAGCGTGCTGGCTGTTGAACGAGTAGGAAGTGAAATTGCAAGTCAAGTGGAGAACAGAATGATGATGTATTAAGAACGTGACGGTAATTCACTGGGATACGACCTGCAAAAATCTGCGATGTTACAGTCTCCATATCTGAGATACATCATGCTTTTATTGGAGCTACTCGAATGTGCGTCATTAATTTGGCTCCGAGGTTACGCGCGCTGATCGATTATGAAGTAATACATGCTGTGGGGTTTTATTTTGTCTTCAGTTTCAAAAGGACCGAGAGGTGATCAGATTGTAGCACTGGATTTTGAAGGGGTTTGACCGGGTCGAAATTTAATATTGCCTGAACGTACGTAGTTCACTTTAGAGAGCCAGCTACTCATGACAATAATCAGTTACGCATGTGTTAGATGCAGTAACCCTCCTGCACGAAAGGGTTGCGAACCTTTGGGATAATTGTCCCCAGAATGGATAGGTTTTCCAAAATTTAGTTTTTTTTTTAAATTAGATACCTTTCAGTCTCTAAGCAAGAAAGATGGGGATTGGGCAGGAAGGTGGACTTCAGTCCAAACAGCTATAGGATGACGATAGAGGCTACAAAGTCTAATTATTAGTCGATCATTCTGTTTCTCATGTTCTGCCTCATCAATGACTCACATTACATGGAGCTGCAATCACGCGTCCTCATATTTGGCTCACCGTAAACGTTGACTATTTTCCTTTTTTGACATTTCATCTTCTGCTACTCAAGTACTGCTATACCCAATTCAAAATTGGCTGTGTGATTAATTTACTCAGCTACTAAGCATTTCTGCCACATTTGGGCCTTTAGATTAATTTCGAATAAAACAGTTTAAAATTCTCAACCAGAGTATATTTGCATGATACCATATCCATGACAGATTGGTACTGGCTGAACAGAAGCCCATGGTTGTTACATGAGTTTCAGAATTAAGATCTCACGATTTTCGGGCACCATTGAGTTAGTGCATAATATTTTCACACCAGGATTCCCATTTGTTCTGATTTTACCCCTCAATGTTTTAACCGTCCGGTACGTTTCAGTGAGCAGCAGAGCACGCAGCCGACTGCGAATTGCAAGAAATGTGCACAGTCACAAAGACCCAGAGATGGAGAGTCGAAGAAAATCCATAATATTACTATTTACGATTTCCGGTAATTTCATAGTTTTATGGTCCTTATTCGTGGCGTTTTCGATGTGGTGGTGAATATTTAGTATGGCGGAGATTTATGGAGAAATTGTATTGGAAATAGGTTTCATGCTGCAGCTCCTAAGCTGCTGTACAAACACTTGTATATATGCTCTCACACAAAGCAATTTCAGGAAGCAGTTGAAAAATGAGGTGTTTATTCATCTTTATAAAATAGTACGTTATATTAAACACTGAATGCATAACTGATTAAAAAGAATATCATATAATGAACAGATTTCGATTGTTTTCAGTTCTGGTCGTAAACTCTGATCTGAACCAACAACATACAGAATCTGTCAACTCCAAATCTGTGAATGGTTCCTCAGACCTTTATTCAGAAAGACACCATCAGAAATAAGTACAGAGTTAAACGGATGCCATATTATAGCCAAAGTAAAGTCGAGGTGGGGGATGTGAACCCAATATATGCAGACCGAGTGACTAAATAAATCCAGTGATAGACACAATGCATTCGACACGTGAATTTCCTCTCTTGTGTGTGATTTATGCGAAAAGTGAAACATGTATTAGCTATGTGAGTTTTGTTGCATCTATCTTGTGTGTCACATGCAACCAAATGATGATATGTTCTGTGGGTCCTGGCGCAAAGAAAGCTAAATTTTATTAACACCAACCTGTTTGTTCTTCAAAAGCGTTGACCACGTATTATTGTTTGAATAGTCCCAGCCAGAAATGTTCCATCCTTAACTATCACCAAAGTGCTCACCTACATCTAAATCTAACACCTGGTCGGGTTCATTACCCAGTGCCAAATCCAATGTTGCCTGGCCCCTTGTTGGCCTGTCTACATACTGTGTAATGGAGTGCAGGATCTATTTACACAACACGGTACAGTAAACAGAATAGATTTTAATGGTGTGCTTTAGAGACAAGGGTCTATTTAAACAGAGCCCAACAGTAAACAGAATAGGTTTTAAACGTGTGCGATAGAGAGCAATATCTACTTACACAGCGCCCAACAGGAAACAGAATAGATTTCAACCGTATCCTTTGGAGAGTAGGGTATATTTACACAGTGCCCAACAGTAAATAGAATAGATTTTAACCACGACCTATAGAGAGCAAGGTCTATTTACACAGCGCCCAACTGTAAACAGAATAGGTTTGAACCGTGTCCTATAGAGAGCACGGTCTATTTACACAGAGCCTAACAGTAAGTAGAATTGGTTTTAACCGTGTCCAGGGTCCGTGAGCAGGGTATAGAACATAGAACAGTACAGCACAGAACAGGCCCTTCGGCCCTCGATGTTGTGCCGAGCAATGATCACCCCACTCAAGCGCACGTATCAATCCTATACCCGTAACCCAACGACTCCCCCCCCCCTTAACCTTACTTTTAGGACACTACGGGCAATTTAGCATGGCCAATCCACCTAACCCGCACATCTTTGGACTGTGGGAGGAAACCGGAGCACCCGGAGGAAACCCACGCACACACGGGGAGGACGTGCAGACTCCGCACAGACAGTGACCCAGCCGGGAATCGAACCTGGAGTTGTGAAGCATTTATGCTAACCGCCATGCTACCGTGGGGTCTATTTACAGAGCGCCTATCAGTAAACAGAATATGTTATAACCGTGTTCAATAGAGAGAATGGACGATATACAGCGCCTAACAGTAAATATGATAGGTTTTAACCGTGACAAATAACGAGCAGGATCTATTTACACAACATCCTACATTAAACAGAATAGGTTTCAACCGTGTCCTACAGAGAGCAGGGTCTATTTACACAGCGCACAACATTAAACAGTACAGGTTTGAACCGTGTCCTATAGGGAGCCCGGCATATGTACACAACGCCCGACAGTAAACAGAATAGGTTTTAACCGTGTCCTGTAGAGAGTAGGGTATATTTACACAGAGCCCCAGAGGAAACAGTATAGGTTTTTAACATGTCCTATAGATCGTGGCGTGTTACAAAGCGCCCTCCAGTAAACAGAATAAGTTTTTACTGTGTCCAATAGAGAGCAGGGTCAATTTACACAGCGCCCAGCAGTAAACAGAATAGGTATTAACCGTGTCCGACGGAGAGCAGGGTCTATTTTCACAGCGCCGGACAGCAAATGGAATATGTTTTAACCGTGTACTCCAGAGAGCATTGTCTATTTACACAGCGCCCAACAATAAACAGAATAGGTACTAACCGTGTTCTATAGAGAGCCCGGTCTATTTACTCATTGCCCAAAAGTAAACCGAATTGGTATTAAGCGTGTCCAACAGAGAGCAGGGTCTATTTACTCAGTGCCTGAAAGTCAACTGAATAGGTTTAACCCGTGTCCAATAGAGAACAGGGTCTATTTACACATTGCCCTACATTAAACAGAATAGGTTTCAACCGTGTCCCAGAGAGAGCAGGGCCTATTTACACAGCGCACAACATTAAACAGTGTAGGTTTGAACCGTGTCCTAGAGGGAGCCGGGCATATGTACACAACGCCCGACAGTAAACAGAATAGGTTTTAACCGTGTCCTGCAGAGAGCATGGTCTATTTACACAGCGCCCCAGAGGAAACAGTATAGTTTTTTTAACATGTCCTATAGATCGTTGTCTGTTACAAAGCGCCCTACAGTAAACATAATATGTTTTAACCGTGTCCAATAGAGAGCAGGGTCTATTTATACATTGCCCAAAAGTGAACAGAATTGGTATTAAGTGTGTCCAACAGAGAGCATGGTCTATTTTCTCAGTGCCTGAAAGTCAACTGAATAGGTTTATCCCGTGTCCAATCGAGAACAGGGCCTATTTACACAGTGCGCTACAATAAACAGAATAGGTTTGAACCGTGTCCCAGAGAGATCAGGTTCTATTTGCACACTGCCCAACAGTAAACAGACTATGTTTTAACTGTGTCCTATAGAGAGCAGGGTCAATTTGAATCACGCCCAACAGTAAACAGAACAGGTATTAACCGTGTCCTACAGAGAGCAGGGTCTATTTTCACAGCGCACGACAGTAAGTAGAGTATGTTTTAACCGTGCCCAAGAGAACATGATCTATTTTCACAGCGCCCAACAGTAAACACAATGGGTTGTAACCGTGTCCTACAGAGAGCAGGGTCTTTTTACACAGGTCCCGACAGTGAACATAATAGGTTTCAGCCGTGCCCTAAAGAGAACAGAGTCAATTTTCACATAGCCCGACAGTAAATGTAAAATATTTTACCGTGTCCTTTCCAGAGGAGTGTCTATCTGCACAGTGACTGAAAATGAACAGAATGGTTTTTTTCGTGTCCGAGAGAAAGCAAGGTCTATGTACACAGCGGCCTACATTAAAAATAAGACGTTTGAAACGTGTCCTACAGAAAGCAGTCTATATACACAGCGCGTGACAAAAATAAGAATATTTTTGAAACGTGCCCTATAGAGAACAGGGTCTATTTACACAGCGCCCTGCAGTAAACAGAATAGGTTTTAACCGTGTCCTACAGAGAGCAAGGTCTATTTACACAATGCCCAACAGTAAACAGAATAGATTTTAACCGTGTCCTATAGAGAACATCATCTATTTACACAGTGCCCACAGTAAACAGAATAAGTAATAACCGTATCCTCTCGAGAGCAGGGCCTATTTACACAGCAGCCTACAGTAAACAGAATAGGTATTTAGCTTGTCCTATAGAGAGCAGGGTCTATTCATACAGCCCCAGGCAATAAACATAAGATGTTTTAATCGTGTCCCAGAGAGCAGTGTTTATTTGCACAGTGCCAACAGTAAACAGAAAAGGTTTAACCGTGTCCAATAGAGCGCAGGGTATATTTACACAGCGCCCGACAGTAAATGAAATATATTTTAACCGTGTCCTATAGAGAGGAGGGTCTATTTACACAGCGCCCAACAGTAAACAGAATATGCTGTAACCGTGTCCCAGAGAGAGAAGGGTAGATTTACACAGCGCCCAACATAAAACTGAATAGATTTGAGCCGTTTCCAATGGAGAGAAGGGTCTATTTATACAGTGCCTTACAATAAACAGAATCGGTTTCAACCATGTCCAATAGAGAGCAGGGTCAATGTTCACAGTCTCCCACAGTAAACTGAATAGTTTTGAACCATGTCCTAGAGAGAGCAAGATCTTTTTACACAGCGCCCAACAGTAAACATAATAGGTTTTAACCGTCTCCTGTCGAGATCAGGCTCTATTTGCACAGCGCCTAACAGTAAACAGGAATAAGTTTCAACCGTGTCCGATGAGGGCAGATTCAATTTGCACAGCGCCCGAGAATGAACAGAATAGGTTTTGACCGTTTCATTTAGAGAGCAGGGTCTATTTACACAGTGTCCAACAGTAAACTGAATAGGTTTGAACCGTGTCATATTGAGGGCAGAGTCCATTTACACAGTGCCCAGCAATAAACAGAATAGGTTTTAAACGTGTCTAATGGAGAGCAGGGTCTATTTACGCAGAACCAAACAGTAAGTAGAATAGTTTTTAACCGTGTCCTATAGAGACCAGCGTCTACTTGCACAGTGCCTGAAAGTAAACATAATACGTTTTTCCCGTCTCCCACAGAGAGGAGGGTCTATTTACACAGTGCCCAACAGAAAACTGAAAAGCTTTTAACCGTGTGTTATATAGAGCAGGGTCAATAAACACAGCGCTCGACAAAAAAAACAGAATAGGTATGAAGCGTGTCCTATAGAGAGCAGTGCCTATTTACACAGCGCACAACAGTAAATAGAGTATGTTTTAACCGTGTTGCAGAGTGAGCAGGGTGTATTCACACGGTGCCCGACAGTAAACTGAATAAGTTTTAACCGTGTCCGATAGAGAGCAGGGTCTTTCTAAACAGCGCCTGAAAAGAAATAGAATAGGTTTTAATCTTGTCCGAGAGAAAGCAAGGCCAATTTACACAGCGTTCTACAGTAAACCGAAGAGATTGAAAAGTGTCCTATAGAAAGCAGGGTCTCTTTTGACTGTGCCCTATAATGAACAGAATTGGTTTTAACCGTGCCCTTTAGAAAACAGGGTATATTTACACAATGCCTGACAGTAAACAAAATAGGTTTTAAACTTGACCTGTAGAGAACAGCATCTATTTACACTGTGCCCAACAGTAAAGAGACTAGGTTTTAATCTTGTACAATAGAGGTCAAGGTCAATGTACACAGCGCCCGACAATAAACATAATAGGTTTTAACCGTGTCCTGTTGAGAACAGTGTCAATTTATACAGTGGCCGACAATGAACTGAATAGGTTTGAACCGTGTCATATAGAGAGCAGGGTCCATTTACACAGATCCCGGCAATATACAGAATAGGTTTTAACCCTGTGCAATAGAGAGCAGGGTCTATTTACACAGCGCCCAACAGAAAACAGAATAGGTTCTAATCGTGTGCTATAGAGCGCAGGGTCTATTTACACAGCGCCCAACAGTAAACAAAATAGGTTTTAACCGTGTGCTATAGAGCGCAGGGTCTATTTACACAGCGCCCAACAGTAAACAGAATAGGTTTTAACCCTGTCCTATAAAGAGCAGGGTCTACTAGCACAGTGCCTGACAGTAAACACAATACGTTTTTCCCGTGTCCAACAGAGAGCAGGGTCTATTTACACAGTGCCCAACAGAAAACTGAATAGGTTTTATCCGTGTGATAAATAGAGCAGGGTCGATATTCACAGCGCTCGACAAAAACAGAATAGGTTTGAACCGTGTCCTATAGAGAGCAGGGTCTATTTATACAGCGCCCAACAGTAAATAGATTAGGTTTTATCTGTGTCCCAGAGAGAGCAGGGTATATTCACACATTGCCCGACAGTAAACTGAATATGTTTGAGCCGTAACCTACAGGGACATGATCTATTTACACAGCGCCCTACAATAAACAAAGTCGTTTTTAACCGTGTCCAATAGAGAGCAGGGTCGAATAACGCAGTGTCCCACACTAAAGTGAATAGGTTTTAACCACGTCCAAGATAAAGCAGTGTCTATTTACAAAGCCCCCATAGTAAACAGAATAGGTTTTATCCGTCTCCTATATAGAGCAGGTTATTTCTACCAGCGCCTGAAAATAAACAGAATAGGTTTTAATCTTGTTCGACATAAAACAAGGCCTATTTAAACAGCGACCTAAAGAACACAGGAGAGGGTTGAAACGTGTCCTATTGAAAGCTGGGTCTATTTACACTGTGCCCAATAATGAACATAATTGATTTTAACCGTGCCATATAGAGAGCAGGGTCTATTTACACAATGCCCGACAGTAAACAGAATAGATCTTAACCGTGTCCTGTAGAGAGCAGGGTCTATTTGCAGAGCGCCTACCAGTAAACAGAATAGGTTTTAACCGTGTCCTATAGAGGGCAGGGTCTATTTACATAGCGCCCGACATAAACAGAACAGGTTTGTACCGTGTCCCGTTGAGAGCCGGGTCTATTTTCACAACGGACGACAGTAAACAGACTAGATCTGAACCGTGTCCTATAGAGAGCACATTTCTAATTACACGTTACCCGACAATAAACATAATTGGTTTTAACCGTGTCCAACAGAGAGCAGGGTCTATTTACACAGCGCCCAACAGTAAACTGAATAGGTTTGAGCCGTGCCCTACAGAGAGCAGAGTTTATTTACACAGTGCCCTACAATAAACAGATTCGGTTTTAACCATGCCCTATAAAGAGCAGTGTCTATTTACACAGCGCCCCACGGTAAACTGAATACGTTTTATCCGTGTCCTGTAGAGAGAATGGTCTTTCTTCACAGCGCCAAAAAATATACAGGTTAGCCTTTAATCTTGTCCAAGAGAAAGCGATGCCTATTTACACAGCGGCCTGCAGTAAACGGAAGAGGTTGAAACGTGTCCTATAGACAGCAGGGTTTACTTGCACTGTGCCCTATAATGAACAGAATTGTTTTTTACCGTGTCATGTAGAGAACAGCTTCTATTTACACATTGCCCAACAGTAAACTGATTAGGTTTTAACCGTGTCCTATAGAGAGCAGGGTCTATTTACACAGCGCCCAACAGTACATAGAATAGGTTTTAACCATGTCTCAGAGATAGCAGGGTGTATCCACACAGTGCCCGACAGTAAACTGAATAGGTTTGAGCCGTGTCCTATAGAGAGCAGTGACTATTTACACAGTGCCCTACAATAAACAGAATCGGTTTTCACCGTGTCCAATAGAGAGCAGTGTCTATTTACGCAGTGTCCTCCAGTAAACACAATAGGTTTGAACCGTATCCTGTAGCGAACAGGGTCTATTTACACAGTGCTCAACAGTAAACTGAATAGATTTTAACGGTGTCATAGAGAGAGCAGGGTCCATTTACACAGTGCCCGGCAATAAACAGAATAGGTTTAAACAGGGTACAATAGAGAGCAGGCTCTATTTACACAGAACCAAACAGTAAGTAGAATAGGTTTTAACCGTGTCCTACAGAGATCAGGGTCTAGTTACACAGTACCCGACAGTAACCAGAATATGTTTTATCCGTGTCCGATAGAAAGCAGGATCTAAATACACAGTGCCCAACAGAAAACAGAATAGCTTTAACCGAGTGCTATATGAAATTAAAATCGCTTATTGTCACGAGTAGGCTTCAATGAAGTTACTGTGAAAAGCCCCTAGTCGCCACATTCCGGCGCCTGTCCGGGGAGGCTGGTACGGGAATCGAACCGTGCTGCTGGCCTGCTTTATAAGCCAGCGATTTAGCCTTGTGAGCTAAACCAGCTATATAGAGCAGGGTCTATATACACAGCGCTCGACAAAAACAGAATAGGTTTGAACCGTGTCCTATAGAGAGCAGGGTCTCCTTCCACAGCTCCCAACCGGAAACGGAATAGGTTTTAAGCTTGTCCTATAGAGATCAGTGTCTATTTACACAGTGCCTAACAGCATACAGAAAAAATGGGTTTTAATAGTTTCCGAAAGAGAGCAGGGTCTATTTACTTAGCGCCCGATGGTAAACTGAATAGGTTTTAATCTGTCCTATATAGAGCAGGGTCTATTTGTCAGCACCAGAATAAGAAGAATAGATTTGAATCGTGTCCTATAGAGAGCAGCGTCTATTTATCAGCGCCCGACAGCAAACGATTAGGTTTGAACCGTGTCCTCGAGAGCAGGGTTTGTTTAAACAGCGGCCACAGTAAACAGAATAATTTTAACGATGTCCTCTCGAGAGCAGGGTCTATTTACACAGCGATCTACATTAAACATAATACGTTTTAATCGTGTCCTACAAAGAGTAGCGTCTATTTACACAGCACCCGACAATAAATAGGATAGGTTTTAATCGTGTCCTACAGAAAACAGGGTCTATTTACACAGTAAACGACAGTAAACAGAATAGCTTTCAACCGTTTCCCACTGATTGCAGGGTCTATATACACAGTGTGTATATACACAGCGCGCGACAAAAATCAAATTACGTTTGAAGCCCGTCCAATAGAAAGCAGGGTGTATTTACACAGCGCCCCACAGTAAACAGAGTAGGTTTTAAACGTGTCCAATAGAGAGCAGGGTCTATTTACACAGTGCCCGACAATAAACAGGATAGGTTTTATGACAATAAGTTTCATCCAATCCTCGATCTTGTCCTGTGTAACGAGACAGGATTGATTCATGATCTCATAGTTAGGGATCCTCTCGGATGGAGCGATCACAAGATGGTGGAATTTAAGATACAGATGGAGGGTGAGAAGGTAAAATCAAATACTAGTGTTTTGTGGTTAAACAAAGGAGATTACAATGGGATGAGTGAACAACTAGCTGGGGTAGACTGGGAGGAAATACTTTATGGTGGAACTGTTGAGGAACAGTGGAGAACCTTCCAAGCGATATTTCACAGTGCTCAGCAAAAGTTTATACCAAGAAAAAGGAAGGACGGTAGAAAGAGGGAAAATTGACCCTGAATATCAAAGGAAATAAGGGAGAGTATCGAATTGAAGGAAACAGCATAAAATGTGGCAAAGTTTGGTGGGAGACTAGAGGACTGGGAAATCTTTAGTGGGCAACAGAAAGCTGCTAAAATGCTATAAAGAAGAGTCAGATAGAGTATGAGACTAAACTTGCTCAGAATATAAAAAAAGACAGTAAATGTTTTTACAAATATATAAAACAAAAAAGAGTGGATAAGGTAAATATTGGTCCGTTAGAGGGTGAGAAGGAAGTTTTAATAATAGATAGATAGAGATAGATAGAGATAGAGAAATACAGCACAGAACAGGCCCTTCGGCCCACGATGTTGCGCCGAACTTTTGTCCTAGGTTAATCATAGAATTTTGGACAATTTGTCATGGCCAATCCACCCAACCTGCACATCTTTGGACTGTGGGAGGAAACCGGAGTACCCGGAGGAAACCCACGCAGTCACGGGGAGGATGTGCAGACTCCACACAGACAGTGACCCAAGTCGAAATCGAACTTGGGACCCTGGAGCTGTGAAGCAATTGTGCTATCCACAATGCTACCGTGCTGCCCTTAAGAAGTTAACCTACACTCCCTTATTCTACCCTAATCCAAGTACCTATCCAATAGCCGTTTGAAGGTCCATAAATTTTCCGACTCAACTACTACCACAGGCAGTGCATTCCATGCCCCCACTACTCTCTGGGTAAAGAACCTACCTCTGACATCCCCTCTATATCTTCCACCATTTATCTTAAATTTATGTCCCCTTGTAATGGTGTGTTCCACCCGGGGAAAAAGTCTCTGACTATCTACTCTATCTATTCCCCTGATCATCTTATAAACCTCTATCAAGTCGCCCCTCATCCTTCTCCGTTCCAATGAGAAAAGGCCCAGCACCCTCAATCTTTCCTCGTATGACCTACTCTCCATTCCAGGCAACATCCTGGTAAATCTCCTCTGCACCTTTTCCAAAGCTTCCACATCCTTCCTAAAATGAGGTGACCAGAACTGCACACAGTACTCCAAATGTGGCCTGACCAAGGTTTTGTACAGCTGCATCATCACCTCACGGCTCTTAAATTCAATCCCTCTGCTAATGAACGCTAGCACACCATAGGCCTTCTTCACAGCTCTATCCACTTGAGTGGCAACTTTCAAAGAACAATGAACATAGACCCCAAGATCTCTCTGCTCCTCCACATTGCCAAGAACCCTACCGTTAACCCTGTATTCCGCATTCAGATTTGTCCTTCCAAAATGGACAACCTCACACTTGTCAGGGTTAAACTCCATCTGCCACTTCTCAGCCCAGCTCTGCATTCTATCTATGTCTCTTTGAAGCCGACAACAGCCCTCCTCACTATCCACAACTCCACCAATCTTCGTATCATCTGCAAATTTACTGACCCACCCTTCAACTCCCTCATCCAAGTCGTTAATGAAAATCACAAACAGCAGAGGACCCAGAACTGATCCCTGCGGTACGCCACTGATAACTGGGCTCCAGGCTGAATATTTGCCATCCACCACAACTCTCTGTCTTCTATCGGTTAGCCAGTTTGTTATCCAACTGGCCAAATTTCCCACTATCCCATGCCTCCTTACTTTCTGCATAAGCCTACCATGGGGAACCTTACCAAATGCCTTACTAAAATCCATGTACACTACATCCACTGCTTTACCTTCATCCACATGCTTGGTCACCTCCTCAAAGAATTCAATAAGACTTGTAAGGCAAGACCTACCCCTCACAAATCCGTGCTGACTATCCCTAATCAAGCAATGCCTTTCCAGATGCTCAGAAATCCTATCCCTCAGTACCCTTTCCATTACTTTGCCTACCACCGAAGTAAGACTAACTGGCCTGTAATTCCCCAGGGTTATCCCTATTCCCTTTTTTGAACAGGGGCACGACATTCGCCACTCTCCAATCCTCTGGTACCACCCCTGTTGACAGCGAGGACGAAAAGATCATTGCCAACGGCTCTGCAATTTCATTTCTTGCTTCCCATAGAATCCTTGGATATATCCCGTCAGGCCCGGGGGACTTGTCTATCCTCAAGTTTTTCAAAACGCGCAACACATCTTCCTTCCTGACAAGTATCTCCTCAAGCTTATCAGTCTGCTTCACGCTGTCCTCTCCAACAATATGGCCCCTCTCATTTGTAAATACTGAAGAAAAATACTTGTTCAAGACCTCTCCTATCTCTTCAGACTCAATACACAATCTCCCGCTACTGTCCTTAATCGGACCTACTCTCACTCTAGTCATTCTCATATTTCTCACGTATGTGTAAAAGGCCTTGGGGTTTTCCTTGATCCTACCCGCCAAAGATTTTTCATGCCCTCTCTTAGCTCTCCTAATCCCTTTCTTCAGTTCCCTCCTGGCTATCTTGTATCCCTCCAGCGCCCTGTCTGAACCTTGTTTCTTCAGCCTTACATAAGTCTCCTTCTTCCTCTTAACAAGACATTCAACCTCTCTTGTCAACCATGGTTCCCTCACTCGACCATCTCTTCCCTGCCTGACAGGGACATACATATCAAAGACACGCAGTACTTGATCCTTGAACAAGTTCCACATTTCACTTGTGTCCTTCCCTGACAGCCTATGTTCCCAACTTCTGCACTTCAATTCTTGTCTGACAGCATTGTATTTACCCTTCCCCCAATTATAAACCTTGCCCTGTTGCTCGCACCTATCCCTCTCCATTACTAAAGTGAAAGTCACAGAATTGTGGTCACTACCTCCAAAATGCTCCCCCACTAACAAATCTATCACCTGCCCTGGTTCATTACCAAGTACTAAATCCAATATGGCCTCCCCTCTGGTCGGACAATCTACATACTGTGTTAGAAAAGCTTCCTGGACACACTGCACAAACACTACCCCATCCAAACTATTTGATCTAAAGAGTTTCCACTCAATGTTTGGGAAGTTGAAGTCGCCCATGACTACTACCCTGTGACTTCTGCACCTTTCCAGAATCTGTTTCCCAATCTGTTCCTCCACATCTCTGCTGCTATTGGGGGGCCTATAGAACACTCCCAACAAGGTGACTGCTCCTTTCCTATTTCTAACTTCAACCCATATTACCTCAGTAGGCAGATCCCCCTCGAACTGCCTTTCTGCAGCTGTTATACTATCTCTAATTAACAATGCCACCCCCCACCTCTTTTACCATCCTCCCTAATCTTGTTGAAACATCTATAACCAGGGACCTCCAACAACCATTTCTGCCCCTCTTCTATCCAAGTTTCCGTGATGGCCACCACATCGTAGTCCCAAGTACCGATCCATGCATTAAGTTCACCCACCTTATTCCTGATGCTTCTTGCATTAAAGTATACACACTTCAACCCATCTCCTTGCCTGCAAGTACTCTCCTTTGTCATTGTTACCTTCCCCACTGCATCACTACGTGCTTTGGCGTCCTGACTATCGTCTACCTTAGTTGCTGGACTACAGATCCGGTTCCCATTCCCCTGCCAAATTAGTTTAAACCCTCCCGAAGAGTACTAGAAAACCTCCCCCCCAGGATATTGGTGCCCCTCTGGTTCAGATGCAACCCGTCCTGCTTGTACAGGTCCCACCTTCCCCAGAATGCGCTCCAATTATCCAAATACCTGAAGCCCTCCCTCCTACACCATTCCTGCAGCCACGTGTTCAACTGCACTCTCTCCCTATTCCTAGCCTCGCTATCACGTGGCACCGGCAACAAACCAGAGATGACAACTCTGTCTGTCCTGGCCCTTAACTTCCAGCCTAACTCCCTAAACTTGTTTATTACCTCCACACCCTTTTTCCTACCTACATCGTTGGTACCAATGTGCACCACGACTTCTGGCTGCTCACCCTCCCCCTTCAGGATCCTGAAGACACGATCAGAGACATCCCTGGCCCTGGCACCCGGGAGGCAACATACCTTTCGGGAGTCTCGCTCGCGACCACAGAATCTCCTATCTATTCCCCTAACCATTGAATCTCCTATTACTATTGCTTTTCTATGCTCCCCCCTTCCCTTCTGAGCCCCAGAGCCAGACTCAGTGCCAGAGACCTGGCCGCTGGGGCCTTCCCCCGGTAGGTCATCCCCCCCAACAGCATCCAAAACGGTATACTTGTTTTGAAGGGGAATGGCCACGAGGGATCCCTGCACTGTCTGCCTGTTAGTTTTCTTTCCCCTGACTGTAACCCAGCTACTCTTGTCCAGTACCTTTGGTGTGGCTACCTCCCTGTAACTCTTCTCTATGACCCCCTCTGCCTCCCGGATGATCCGAAGTTCATCCAGCTCCAGCTCCAGTACCTTAACACGGTCTCTGAGGAGCTGGAGTTGGGTGCACTTCCCGCAGGTATAGTCAGCGGGGACACCAGTGGTATCCCTCACCACCCACATCCTACAGGAGGAGCATGCAACTGCCCTAGCCTCCATCCCCTCTTACTTTACAGAATTAGCTGCCCCTTGGACCAACTGGACCTCCGCCCTCCGACTCTGCTCCCAGTCAGCTGTACTCTAAACTCCTGGTTCCCTTCACGCTCTTTGATAAATATAGGAAATTAAATTAAAGGAGAACCTT
The DNA here is from genome assembly GCF_902713615.1 of Scyliorhinus canicula. Taxonomy (NCBI): domain Eukaryota; kingdom Metazoa; phylum Chordata; class Chondrichthyes; order Carcharhiniformes; family Scyliorhinidae; genus Scyliorhinus; species Scyliorhinus canicula. The sequence continues at coordinate 56,945 of NW_024055722.1, forward strand.
ACTCCCTCCTCACCTAACTCCCTCAGTCACCAAACTCTCACTGTAGCACTCAAATGCCACAAGCTCAGCACTCAGTGCAAACAAAGTCTACACTGTATCTAGCCCCTATTTATACTGTGACTCTAGCTTCTAAAAACTGGCCTAATGCAATTAACTAATTAACAAGCTCCAGCTGCAAGTAAGTCCAAGTAGAACCTTGTTTAAAGCTGATTCAAAATTCACCTTCTTATAGACCAAACAGCAACTTTTAAGTTAATTAACTAAATAAAAGAAATACTAGACTTTAAATAACCCTTATACTCCCTCAGTCACCAAACTCTCACTGTAGCACTCAAATGCCACAAGCTCAGCACTCAGTGCAAACCTCAGTGCAAATAATGGGAGATGAGGAAGTGGCTGAAGAACTGAACAGGTTATTTGGGTCGGTCTTCACAGTGGAAGACACAAATAACATGCCAGTGAATGATAGAAATGAGGCTTTGAGAGGTGAGGACCTTGAGAGGAGTGTTATCGCTAAGGATGTAGTGATGGACAAGCTAATGGATCTAAAGGTAGACAAGTCTCCTGGCCCTGATGGAATGCATCCCAGAGTGCTAAAAGAGAAAGCTAGGGAAATTGCAGATGCACAATGATGAGTTAGCAAAAATTCACTAGACTCTGGGGTGGTCCCGGTGGATTGGAAATGAGCAAATGTGACACCAATGTTTAAAAAAGGATGTAGGCAGACAGGCAGGAAATTATAGGCCAGTGAGGTTCCTTCAGTAGTAGGGAAGATGCTGGATTCTATCATCAAAGACGAAATAGCGAGGCATCTGGATACAAATTGTCCCATTGGGCAAAAGCAGCATGGGTTCATGAAGGGCAGGTCGTGCCTAACTAATTTAGTGGAATTTGTTTTGGACATTACCAGTCCAGTGGATAACGGTGAGCCAATGGATGTGGAATATCTGCCAAATAAAAGATTGCTGCATCAGATAAAGATGCATGGCATTAAGGATAAAGTAGTAGCATGGATAGAGGATTAATAGAAAGCAAAGAGTGGGGATTAATGGGTGTTTTTCTGGTTGGCAATCAGGAGCTAGTGGTGTCCCTCAGGGATCCGTGTTGGGACAACAATTGTTCACAATTTAGATAGATGATTTGGAGTTGGGGACCAAGGGCAATGTGTCCAAGTTTGCAGATGATACTAAGATGCGTCGTAAAGCGAAAAGTGCAGAGGATACTGGAAGTCTGCAGAGAGATTTGGATAAGTTAAGTAAATGGGCTAGGGTCTGGCAGATGGAATACAATGTTGACAAATGTGAAGTTATCCATTTTGGTAGGAATATCAGAAAACGGGATTATTATTTAAAAGATAAAATATTAAAGCATGCCGCTGTGCAGAGGGACCTGAGTGTGCTAGTGAATGAGTCATATCAAGTTGGTTTACAGGTGCACCAGGTGATTAAGAAGGCAAATTGAATTTTGTCCTTCATTGCTAGAGGGATCGATTTTAAGCCTAGGGCGGTTATGTTGCAATTCAATAAGGTGTTAGTGAGGCCACACCTGGAGTATTGTGTTCAGTTTTGGTCTCCTTACTTGAGAAAGGAGATAGTGGCTCTGGAGGGTGTGCAGAGGAGATTCACTAGGTTAATCCCAGAGCTGAAGGGGTTGGATTATCAGGAGAGGTTGAATAGACTGGGACTGTACTCGGTGGAATTTAGAAGGAAGAGTGGGGATATTAAAGGAACATTTAAAATTATGAAGGCAATAGATAGGATAGATGTGGGCAGTTTGTTTCCACTGGCGGGTGAAAGCAGAACTAGGGGACATAGCCTCAAAATAAAGGGAAGTAGATTTAGGACTGTGTTGAGGAGTTATTTATTCACCCAAAGGATTGCGAATCTGTGGAATTCCTTGCCCAGTGATGCAGTTGAGACTCCTTCATTAAATGTTTTTAAGGTAAAGATAGATAGTTCTTTGAAGAATAATGGGATTAAGGGTGGTTCGGCCCGGAATGTGGAGCTGAGTCCACAAAAAATCAGGCATGATCTCATTGAATGGCGGAGCAGGCTCGAGGGGCCAGATGGCCTAATCTTGCACCTAGTTCTTATGTTCTTATGTTCTTATGAGCGTCTGAAATTAACAACCTACCTATTTGGGAAAAACCCCGTCCCACCCTCCACCCAGACACACATAAGGCAGCCACACGGTGAAGAGGTGGGGAAGAAATCAAAATAATAGGAATTAAAGTTCGAGATGGATCTGAAGTGTTCCGGTTACGGCATTTTTGTGGGCTGGTTTTCTCTGAATGGCTCTGGGGAATGGATTGATACACGGCAGTACAATTCGAACCTTAAAATATCAGATGTAGCTTTACACAAGTGATTCAGGTCGGCCCTATATTTTAGGGCAGCACGGTGGCCTAGTGGTTAGCACAACCGCCTCACGGCACTGAGGTCCCAGGTTCGATCCCGACTCTGGGTCACTGACTGTGTGGAGTTTGCACATTCTCCCCGTGTCTGCGTGGGTTTCGCCCCCACAACCCAAAAATGTGCAGAGTAGCTGGATTGGCCACGCTAAATTGCCCCTTAATTGGAAAAAATAATTGGGTAATCTAAATTAAAAAAAAATATATATATATTTTTATTGATGTTTCAAGTAACTGTTACAGAATAGAAAATAAAAAGTGTTGTGTTTCTCACAGTGAATACTAAGCAACGACCAAAAAGGAAACTACATATCTGACAACCTCCTGTCTTGAGCTCCCTGCTGTCACCACAGCCGTGACTGGTCTTTGATGAAGGATTTTATTAACATTTTTACATTTTGTTTTACCCTGGATTATTGGGATCCACTGGGGCCGCTGCTGTTTGCCGATTGTTGTTGTTGCCCCCTGTTTCCCCACCTTTGTCTTGGCGTTCCTTCCGTTGTTTGTCGTCTTTCTTTAAAAAAATACATTTAGAGAACTGAATTCATTTTTTCCAAAACACGTAGCCTGCACATTTTCGATTTGTGGGAGCGAAACCCAGGCAAACACGGGCATAATGTGCAAACTCCACATTGACAGTGACCCAGAACCGGGGTTGAACCTGGAACTTCGGCGTCGTGAGGCAGCAGTGCTAACCACTCCGCCAACGTGCTGCCTTGTGCACTTCAATCTGACAGTGCGGGGTTCTTGAGTTGGTCCCATTCCTATCTTGGTTCACAGGCCTTCAAGTGAAGATGTGTCTTCATCTTACCACGGTGGGTCTCCGTGCGTGGAAGGCCTGATCTCCCTCTAATAAATGACCTTCCTCCACCCGTCAACCCGGCTGTCTGCTGGCTGCAAACAGGTCTGTCGATAGGGTTGTGAATTTGCTTCGTGATGTGAAATCCCTGCTCAGAACCTCTTATTTCTAATGTAGTTTTCCATAACCTCAGGAATTAATCGAGGTCTGAGAGACAGATCTGAGTCCCAGGGTGGCGCCATCGATTCCCCCCTTCCCCGGCAGCAGCCTCCGCCTGCCGATCAGTGAGGTGAAGGCCAAGGCGTCCTACTCTTTCCCTGACCAGAGCTCCGGCTGCTCTGACACCCTGAAGGCCGGGGTGTCCCCTTCTTTCTCTGTCGAGAGCTCCTGCTGCTCTGACAGCCCGGAGGCCAGGGCGTCCCCCTCTCTCCCTGACTAGAGCTCCAGCTGCTCTGACACGCCGAGGTCCGACTCAGAGGGGTATTGCTCGATTCCAGCTCCGACACCTTGGACACAGTCTCGAAGATGACCATCCAGAACACGCGGCTGTGGTTTTCCGTCCCCCTCCCTTCCCACCACTCCCCTGGGAACCTCTTACAATTCAGCAGCACATCCGAGAAGAACCCGCTGAGATGCGTCTTTCTGTGGTCGCTGCATGCAGCACCTTGAGCTGCATCAGGCTGAGCCCGGCTTAGGAGGAAGTGGAGTTGACTCTGTTCTGCGCTTCGATGCAGAGTCCTCACCCCATCTCTGTCCAGTTCCTTCCCCCACTTTTGTCTGGTTTCCTCCAGTGGAGTCCTGTACGAACCTGACCGCAACAGTCAGCATCACTATGTCTCCCTACCCCACTCACGTCTGAAATGTACCGTCCATCCTGCTGGCCCAAACCAGTACTTGGAGTAGTGAAGAGGCTCCCGGGCCTCTCGCCCTGTTCAATAATAATAATCACTTACTGTCATAAGTAAGCGTCAATGAAGTTAGTGTGATTCACGTGACTCTCAATTGCAATCAAACAGAGGCAATACACGATTCTTGTTTGTATCCGAGAAGTTTCAACACAAATTTCTACTGAGTGTTAGTGTCGCAAGATCCTCAGTAATTCCACGTGGTAGATCTCTGCAACTGACGCAGTTCGGCAAAAGGGGAGGAGCCAGCCAGGAAGAAATCAGAAGACCGAAGAACGAGCACAAGGACGGGAGAGCCAAAGACAAACGGCTGGACTGGGTTAAGAAACATATTTTTCACTCATTAAAAGTCTTAAAGCCGCATTATTTTGTATTTTGACCCCGAGAAAGGACCGTTTATAGACTGTTTATTCAATCGGGTGCCGGTCATTGCAGCTAAAATAAAATGGGACTGAAAGAGTAGTCACGGTAGTGTGCACAGATACACAAATATAGTTGATGGCCAAAGAAATTGATGTAACGTTGCATTTATGGCGGGAATTACTGCTAAACTAGATTCAGAACCTTACAGTGGTAGGGAACTATTTCCCAGAACATCCAAGGGATGTCTGTACCGTGCTGCACCGGATGTCTCTGCTGACGATATCTTGGGTGATCTTAGATTTTTCATTTGTAGACAATTTGGACTGCCAAAAGTATCCACAAAAATTGAATTAAAATATGAAACCCTAAAGAATAGTGGTTCGAAAACGTTTTGGAGAAAACCACACGATTGACCAAAAATAAACCTATGAAATGTTCTTTCGCGGTAATGCACACCTCCATGAGCAGAAAGAAACAGTCACAAATACAAAACACAATTTCGAACTTCAAACTGCCAAAGGAAAACTAGTGGCATTCATTGACCAACTACGAGCTGGAAAATCTAAACTCGGAAAATCTGATCAAACTGAAACACTATCGGCAGGCTCAAAATGCAGAACTCAGCTATTACTATGACAAATTGATCAAATCCAAAAGAAGAATACTGAATCAGAATCCAAACTTCAACAGTTAGTATCAGAAAATGAAGGCATTAAAAGTCAAAATTGAAAGTGACTTGAGGAAAAATGCAATTTGGAAAGTGACATGGACACCATCAAATATCATAACAAATTACTTAAAGATAATTTAACAGCTCAATAGCCTCCGTCTTTAAAAATCAGCTGAATTCTCCAAATCAAACAGCGCCAACAACGGGAAGAGTGAAATTATTTTAACTGAGGACCAAGGTTTACAAGTGATGTCTAAACCAAATCCTACATTATTATAAGCTGCTACTGACATGAAAACAATGAATGCACTGATCGAAGTTCCACAGGGGGAGTCTGGCCAAATGAACTATCTGTCTGTTCCGGGTTCATGGACCCTTTTACCCGAGAACAGACCGTATCTTACTCTGAGACCGACCACAAAATGCTGCTGGCCCGGATCCAAAACCTCTCATGGCCGCTTTAATAGACTTTGAGATTTTTAAACGAGAAAAGCATATTTGGTTGATCAACAATCTTCGTGGAAAACAAAGTGTAATATAACTTAAAAGTTTTGAGTTGAAGTGATGAAGAGAGCAGCCTGGGTTTTAAACAATTTTTAAAAATCTATCAAAAACCATTTTGTCACTGGTTTAAAAGCAGAACTGTCTGCAGCTTTTAACTTGATCCTCCCCAGCCCTCAGTCCGAAACCACAACTGCTAGAAAAAGCATGCCATTGTTGCCTCTCCTCCTCCGTGAACGGCAAATCCTACTCTTGTACTCACTTTGAAAAGGAATTGCAGAAGATATGAAATTCCTTTCTCGTGTTCAGGACGGCCATTTTGCTAGTTTCAGATTTCCTGATTACACACTAGTCTCCTACGATGAATGCCCGCCTCCTGGCTACAGAGATAGGCCCTTAGCCACGAATCGCTAACAAGTTGCCAAGAACTGTTTACTCGAGAAAGCTGTCATTATTTTGAATATTGCTTTTGTAATTTTAAGAAATTAACTATTCTTGTTAGCTGTGTTTTCTTTAACAGCTGACGAATTCATGGAGCGAAAACTAAGTTCATTCAACTCAAGATTGGTTCAGTCATACATTCAATAAGTTATTGTGTTTGATATTTTAAAACAAATCTTTAAAATTAGTTTGGTAATTAAAACTTCAGAGAATGTGGAAGCTGTTTTTTTATAAAAACACAACTCTGCTTGAAAGCAAATCTGTGTTCCACGAGAACACACCGTTATCGGACACTTGATAACGAGAATTTGGCAGCAATCCAACTTTTACTTCCAGCCTATTGGAGTGACAAATATAAAACCTTGTTTAGAGATACGACTAGCATAATTCCATGTTATACGCCACTTTTTGTCTCTTCAGGAAAATTAACTCTTTTAACAGGCTTTTGCATATCGTCGAGAAGATTTCAAAGAGTTGGCAATTCACAAACAACACAAAGTTTAAATAAACTTGACCAAACCTTTGATTGCACTCTTTGGGGTTGGTTTTTCAATTTGTTTGGTGGGACAGGACTTAGCATCATTAACGGATTTTCCTAATTTTGCATATTTGGACTTATCATTTAAATACTAATGTTGATAAGAATCTTTAGCTAATGCATGGCTACCCATAGTGCCCCACCAATTCACGTGGTTCATATTAATTCATATGCACCACTAGCCAATAACATCAAAATGGAAAATTTCCGGTGAACTATTATTTACTGCATTATTATTCATTCATTAGTGAATTATGAATCCAGCTACACCGGTGATTGCGATTATTCTTACCGTAGACCGTATATAGGATACTTTGTACCTGCCATCCGTCATCTTCCTCGTCTCCCTTATTTTTCAGAACCAGCCACTGGAAGAAATAAACGTTCCATTACGTTAAAAGATGCAATTTATGCTACAATTATTCCTTTCTATTGGGAAATAAGAATAGGCAATTAATTAAATAAAATAACGACCGATTACACCGCCAATGCCCTAGATAACATTTCTGGCTAAGTGCGAGCAATTCGAATGGTGGCATTACAAAATCGAATGGCACTTGACTGTGTGCGAGCCGAAAAAGGTGGCACCTGCGCCCTGATGGGTGCTGAGTGTTGCACTTTCATTTCAGATAACTAAAAATAAGTTAAAAATTTGGCATCACATATCCAAAAAGAAATCAATAAACGTGATCCACCCACAATTATCTCTCTCTGGGATAATTGTTGCGGGTAGGTGGCACACACTGGAATGTCCACAATAAGAATAATCTTATTCCCCTGTGTATCTGGATTCATAAATTACAAAACATGCATGCCCATGTATCAAGTACATCAAAGAAATATTCGCTAAACGCAACGCATATTCGGACCAACTCCTGGAATGATTCACACTAACCCAACAGCACTACCATGCGCTGGCCGCGTGCGAACAATGACCCGCCAACCACAACCCACAGCCCACCTGCTGGCCAGTAGCAATCGTCCCCCAGCCCAGTACAGGCCGCCCGACCAGGGGAACGGATCCCGGCCCAGTGCAGGGGCGCGTCACACTGTCTGCACGGATCACGGCCGGATGTGTGGGCGCGGTTTACTGTCTGCAGCCCGAACGCCAGGTTCCAGACCACTGCAACCACACGTGGTCCGCACCGTCATGAACTCGGCCCATCTGGGATGGAACATCGCGGGTGGGCTGCCTGATATACGTGCTAACGGCGTGAATGACGCCAGATTGGAGGTCCCAGAGCATAATCGTTGCTTTCCGGTAGGAGCAGTCAAGCTGCCCTCTCCACCGGTCTATTGTTCTGGTGTATGAGTCGGGGTGCGCGGATTGGCAAGAATTTGAAAGACAATAGCCGTCACCTGCAGTAGTTCCCTGCAGCTGGTTTAGCTCACAAGGCTAAATCGCTGGCTTATAAAGCAGACCAAGCAGGCCAGTAGCACGTTTTGATTCCCGTACCAGCCTCCCCGGACAGGGGCCGGAATGTGGCGACTAGGGGCTTTTCACAGTAACTTCATTGAAGCCTACTCGTGACAATAAGCGATTTTCATTTTTCATTTTTTCATTTTCATTTTCAAATGGTCTGTTGTGGATTCTCCGTTGGTGAATCCTCCGCATCTCCGGCAGCGCACTCGCACCCGCTGGTTTCCCGACGGCCTGGCGTGGTGACAATGGCGGGTGGGAGGCATCCATTGAACAGGTGCGCTAATAGAAAATGCCGCTGCGGAAGGGGGGCGATGAGTACGGCTGGAAAACAGGCTTGCGGGACAGAGAATACCACCCACTTTTTTTGACATTGTCGTGAGGGCCAACGCATTTTCTACTGCTTGGATTCCGTATTAAATTGAACAGCAAATTCTTTATCAGTCCAAGAGTTAAAGAAACTAACTTTTAAAAATTAAAAGTTTTAATTTTTAAACGAAAAAAAGTGAAATATATCTGTCAAAATGGCTCAGAATATTTTAATCTATGATTATTAGTCCGAACATTAAATATATTTAAACTTGTAAAATTATGACGGATCAAGTGTTTTTAGCTTGAATTATTAAATTATTTTTGTCGAGGATGGACCACCTGTTAACATAGCATCTCAATAATCAGAGAGAAATTGCATTGATACTTTGGTCCAATAAGCAATTATCTCTTTCAGTAATTGCGTGGTTGAATTAAATCAGTGAATAGCTCATTGTGTTAAAATCCAACAAACATTATACTACTAATTATTATTTGCGCAACATCGATAGAAAATGCCAATTAATTTTTAATCTATTTGGCACAACAAATAACTAAAAACATTTCATTACATCTTTCACTGTGATTGCCAAAGGATTGTTCATTCCAATGGTCCCCAGGCGGTTTCTAATTACTGTTCTGAAAATAATAAAATTAAGATTGTAATTCCATGCAATAGAATCTGTAATTCCTGATACGCAACAATAATAAAAACAATTAAAATGCATTGGTCCATCTCAAAATCACAATCAATGGGATTCCCTGTAGGCGGGATCCTCCACTTCGCCGGCAGTGCACCCATGTCCACGGGTTCCTGACGTTGCAGGGTGGTCACAATGGGAAACCTCATTGACCGGCTGTGGAAACAGAGAATCCCTTTGCTGCAGGGGCATGCATCGCTGGATAACGGGTCTGGTGCGATGGCTAACCGTATGCAGGATCTGAAAAATGTGATCATTTTCCAAGAGAATTATCACGACAAGAAACTGTTTACTTTCAATCCATTGATCACTAACAATATGTGTAACCCCAAAATAATATGACTTCAGAAAAAAAATTCCGTGTCTGTGATACCAGCAATTATATTAGGTTTTAATTTCGTTCATCATTGTTGTGCCATTAGCGATTTGTGTGAGAAATCTCCTTGTCTGTTTCTACCAAAGAAAACTGAAAAATTTCAATGATGGAAGGCAGGATGACGTATATTAAACCGTCATATTTTGCATAATATTGTTGGAAAGCATCAAATGAGTGTTCAGTCCATTCAACAAAGTAAGTAATGAAGAACATTTAATTGCAACTTCGAATGTGACTATTAAAGGATTGTTGATTCCAATAATCACAGCTGTATTCTAAGTATTGTTCAGATAATAATCATTATAAGATTTTTCTTTCAAGTCGAGTCTGTAATTCCTGATCGTACATTACTAACACAATGCATTGAACTTGCACATTTCGGCTCACATTTAACTCAACTGTTATTATTTTTCAATCGAATCATCATGGCAAGAATCTGATTAGTTTTCAGTACAATGGAACTGAATATATCTAAACATGTCCAAACGTTTCACAATTATATTCATTCAGAAATGTCTATGAACACCAGCAATTATCTTTCAGGCTTTTAACCCATTAATTACAAGAAATATCGCTGTTATGTGGCGGAATAGCATGTGCTCTCTCTGCCTGTTTCTACTGAAGATCTCTCATGATGGTAGCCGGAAGCTGCGAGCTGACAGACTGTTTTGAGAAATAAAGTGCTTGACGCAATTTGGTTCTGGACAGCCTTCTTCCAGGCAACGTCCAAGATTTGAGGGGTGAGGGTGAAGCCATGGCCAAAATTGGCAATCTTCTGGATATCGGAGCAGCCAGAGTTACACGTGGGACTTTCCTAACCGCACGCCCGGAGAATCCCGCTCGGCTGGCAATCGGTAGCAACACTCAAAGCTGCAGACTGGCTCGCTGACCTCTCAGATTTTAGACACCTGGAGAATATGAAGTATGGCATCCGAGTGTCAGAGGAAGGATTCATGTATACTCGGGGATAGTTCGTCAACCTATTCCAAAATCTATTCGAGGAGAGCAACGAGGAGTAAACAAACAAGCGTAGAAAAGAAAGTTGAGTAACCCAAGGACTGTGCAACCCGTGGGCTGGGTGCGGGAGGGGGAGGGGGGCGGAAGGATGGTGAGAAAAAGGGGAGGAAGGGTGGTGAAGCCAATGTGGGGAGGGGGGAGGAATGGTGAAATATAGGCCGATGCAGAGGGCAACGAAAAGTATGTAGAGTTAGTTAAATGGACACAATAAAGCTCTCTGTAAAACAGCGTGGGCAAGAAGAATGTTATGTATATAGAAAAGAATTGTTTATAAATATGAGAAAATACATTAAAAGAGTTTCAAAAAAGTAATTGGACATCTGAATTCCTCCTCTGTGTACCCTAACACGTGCCGGAATGTGGCAAAGAGGGGATTTTCACAGTAACTTCATTTAAATATTAATGTAAGCCCACTGATGGCATTTCTAGAGGACTATCAGAAATAATAATATAGATTATTAAATTAATAGATAAACCAAAGTATGCCTTGTCTTCAGCTGTCTGGCCCAGAAGGTGTGGGATTCTCTCTTCCAGCCTCACTGTCGTATTACCTCGTTGTTCAAGACAAACACTTGAAACAGATATTTTTGATTACGAATTTGGACTCCTGGCTCAGCAATACCTGATATAAATTGGTAGAACAAAACACAAATAACACTACAACATAGATACAGACTATTTTGACCTCAAACCTGTGCTGAACATGCTGCCCATCTATCCTAAAGTCGTCAACACTTGCTGGGTCCGTATCCTCATTCTAGTCATGTATTTTTCAAGACACCCTGAAACGTCGCAATCGTACGTAATTGCACCATTTCCTCCGAGGTCCTTTCTATTCCATGCCACCTTTGCTTCTCTAGCAGTTTCAGGTGGAGCTTGACTGAGGGTGCAAAGGTCAGAGATAATTAAAGGACTGTCAATCTTTTTGTAAGTATCTACCCCAGGGTAACATTGATTAGCTCTGACTGGTTCTGAGGGAGCAGAATTGGCACGCACAGGTTTCTGGGAATTATTGGTATGTCTGTCATAGACCATAGAACGGTACAGCATAGAACAGGCCCTTCGGCCCTCAATGTTGTGCCGATCCATGATCACCCTACTCAAACCCACGTATCCACCCTACACCCGTAACCCAACAACACCCCCCCCCCCTTAACCTTACTTTTATTAGGGCACTATTAGCATGGCCAATCCACCTAACCCGCACATCTTTGGACTGTGGGAGGAAACCGGAGCACCCGGAGGAAACCCACGCACACAGGGGGAGGACGTGCAGACTCCACACAGACAGTGACCCAGCCGGGAATCGAACCTGGGACCCTGGAGCTGTGAAGCATTTATGCTAACCACCATGCTACCCTGCTGCCCTGTCGGCACACATCTATCCCATATATCATTATTTATCTCCGCCTGATTAAGAGGGAGCTGAAGTGTGACAGCATAAGTCAGTGAGAATTACTGGACAGTCTGTACCCGATACATATCTATCCTATGTTATCATTCCTTCTGCCAGACTGTTTTGAGGGGGTTGTGCAGGGGCACTGCAGATTAGTGATACTTCCTTGACCATCGATAAATATGTAAATGTCGAACACAATTTTTCATTGCGTGTGTGTGCCTGCTTCTGAAGGAGATGTGATCGGACCGAACAGATCAGTGAGGATTACTGGACAGTCTGCAACTGTGTAAATCTCAAACTCGTGGTATTATTGCTCCGCTGACTATCAGAGGGTGTTGTATTGGCACAGCACAAGTCAGTGAGAATTACAGTACAGTATGTAACTGTGCAAATATGTATCAACAGGTTATTTGGTTCTCTATGAGCTTTTCAGTGGGAGATGTATTATGTCAGCACAGGTTAGAGAGAATTACTCACTTAATCTGTAATTGTGTAAATATCACGGCAGCATAATGTTTAGCACGGTTGGTTACCAGCACGAGGAGCACACGTTCGATTCCTCACTGGTTCACTCCTCTGTGCGGCGACACGTTCTCCCAGTGTCTGTGTGGGTTGGGCCCGTTCACTCCGGTTTCCTCCACAGGTTTAGAATGATATGTTTGTTAGATGAATTGGACTGTCTGCATTATCCCTTCGTGTACCCGGACGGGCGCTGGAGTGTGGCGACTTGGAGATTTTCACACCAACTTCATTACAGTTTAAACTGGAACAGCACAGGCAGTGAGGAGATCTAGACAGTCTGTAACTGTGTATATATCGAGCTCATGATATCATTGCTTCTCTTTTAATGCTGCATAAGACCTTAACACCTTAAGAAATTGGAGCAGAATTAGACACTCGGCCCAACGATTCTGCTCAGCCATTCAATCGTAGCTGGCATTTTTCTCCTCCCCATTCTCCTGCCTTCTCCCCATAACCACTGATCCCCTTATTGATCAAGCACCTGACTCTCTCTGTCCTAAATAAACAGTGATATGGTCTCCACAGACTTCTGCCGCATAGAGTTCCACAGATTCACGCCCTCTGGCTGAAGAAAATTCTCCTCATCTCTGTTTTAAAAGATCGTCAATTTAGGCTGAGATTGTGTCTCTGATTCTCGATTTTCCAACAAGTGGAAACATTCTCCCCACGTCCACCCTTTCCAGGCCTCGCATTATCCTGTAAGTTTCAATAAGATCCCCACCTCATCCTTCTCAACTCCAACCAGTTCAGACCTACAGTCCTCAACAGTTCGTCATAAGACAAGTTCTTCATTCCAAGGATCATACTTGTTAACATTATCTGGACCCCTTTCAAGGTCAGCACATCCTTCCTAGGATACGGGGTCCAGAACTGCTCACAATACTCCAAATCGGGTCCGACCAGCCTTTTATAGCCTCAAAGTACACCCCTGCTCTTGTATTCCTTCCCTCTCTGCATGAATTTGCCTTCCTGACTGCCGACTGAGCCTGCACGTCAACCTGGAGAATCATGAACAAGGACTCCCAGTCGCTTGTGCTTCTGCTGTTCCAATTAGAAAATAGTCCATGCCTCTATTTCTCCAACCAAAGTGCATAACCACACTTTTACACATCGTATTCCATCTGCCACTTATTTGTCCAATCTCCGAGCCTGTCGAAACCCTTTGTCGAAATGCACCAGCCCGCCTTCTTCCTCAGTATAACCTGCCCGTCTACAGATCTTTGCAACATCTGCAAACGTAGTGCCTTCAGTTTTTTCTTCCAGATCATTAATGTCTATTGTTAAAACCTATGGCCCGAGCACTGACACCTAGTGAGCACTAGTCACCAGCTGCCATCCTGAAAAATACCCCTTTATTTCCATTCTCTCCCTTCTGCCAGTCAGCCAATGCCCAATCTATGCCAGTATCTTCACCTTTACAGCATGGGATCCTAACTCTTGAACAATCTCCTGTGCAGCACCTCGTCAAAGGCTTTCTGCAAATATAAATAAATTATGTTACATTGTTCTCATTTATCTACTTGCCTTGGTATTTCCTCAAAGATCTCTAACCCATTTGTCAGACACGATCTCCCCTTGACGAAGCCCTGCTGATTCGAGGCCTATTTTATCATAAACATATTAGTACTCCGAGAGCTCATATCTCTAATAGACTCTGACGTCTTACCAATGACCGGGGTAAGGCTAACCGGCCTGTAGTTTATCCGGTTTCTGCCTACCTCCCCTCTAAACCGCCACATTACTGTGCCCTGGGACATTCCCTGTCTACAGTGATTCCTGAAAGATGACCGCCAATGCCTCCACTATCTCCTGAGCTACCGTTTTTAGAATACTGGCATGGAGTCCATCTTGTCGAGGCGATTTATCCTCCTTCACGTCTTTCAGTTTCCCCAGAAACTTAGCCTTAGAAATGGTCACTGCACTCACCTCTACCCCCTGGTTCTCCTTCAGCTCTGGTATCCCACTGGTGTCTTCCACCGTGAAAACTGATGCAATTTAGTTCGCCTGCCATTTCTTTGTTCCCCATCATTACATCTCCAGCCACATTTCCCAGTGGTCCACTGTCCAGTTTCCCTCTTTCTTACCTTTTATGTATTGGAAAAAAAACTCTTCCTATATTCCTTTATTTTACGAGATAGCTTGCACTCAAACTTCATCTTCTCCCCATTATGTTTTTTGTTGCCCTGTGCTCGCATTTAAATCCTCTGGCTTCCCGCTAATCCTCGCCACATTCTACGTTCTTCCTTTAACTTTTATGTTGTCCTTAAATACCTTCGTCTGCCATAGATGCCGTACCAATCCATGAGGCTGTTTCCTCCTCCTTAGGATGAAATTCTGTTCTGCCTCCCGAACCGCCCCCCCCCCAAAAGAAAAACCGTGCCATTGCTGTTCCGCTCTCTCCGCTGCTCGCCTCCTTTTCCAATCAACTCTGATCAGGTCCTCCATCATGGCTTTGTAGTTACTTTTACTGATTTGTAATACTGTTCCATCGGATTGCAGCTTCTCCCTCTCAAACTGCAGGGTAAATGCGATTATATTGTAACTGCTTCCTCAGCGTTCCTTCACCTTCCCGCATCAAATATGCCTCATTACACTTCACCAAATCCAGAGTTGCATGTTCCCTAGTATGCTCTGTCACAAGCTTCTCCACAAACCCATCCCTTAGGCATTCCACAAATTCCTTTTCATGGGATCAACAGCCAATCTGATTTTCCCAATCCACCTGCATATCGAAGTCCCCTACGGTTATTGTAATATTGCCATTTTTGCATAACTTTTCTATCATGATTTATTTTCTGCCCCACATCCTCACGACTGCTATTCGGGTCTATTTTTATCTTTACGATTCCTTAGCTCTACTCAGAGAGATTCTATGCCTTGTCATCAATGATCGCTTCGTGCTATTGATTTAACTTAATTCCTTAATCACAGTGCAACCGAGCCCACTTTGTCCATCTGCCTTCCTTTCGACAGAACACATATCCTCGGATGTTTAGATTCCATCCCTAATCCCCTTACAGCCACGTCTCTGTGATGCCCACAGCATCGTACCGGCCAATTTCAAAGAGCACAACAAGCTTATTTAGCATGTTTCCTCCTCCTTAGGATGAAATTCTGTTGTGGCCTCCCGAAACCCCCATCCTGCCTCGTTGTTCCGTATTCTGCGCGCATTTAACTAGAACACTCTCAATCCTGCATTGACGACCTTCCATTCCACATTTGTCACCTTTTCTGTTCTACATGAGTGTGATGTTGTTCTTTTATTTTGGTTCTCTATTTCCCCTTCAGTTATTACACATTGTAAGCTAACATTCTGGTTCCCACACCCCTACCATACTAGTTTAAATCCTCCCGAATTAATCTAGCAATTCTCCCAGCCAGGATATCAGTGCCCCTCCAGTTTAGATGCAACCCAAGTCCCATCTGCCGCAGAAGAAATCCCAATGGTCCAAAAAACTAAAACACTCCCTCCTGCACCACCACTTTAGTCACGTGTTTTTCTGCACGATCCTCCTATTTCTTGCCCCACTGGCACGTGGCACAGGGAATAATCCTTAGATTACAACCCTAGAGGTCCTACTTTTTGGCTTACTGGCTAACTCACTGAAATCCTTCTTCAGGACATCAACACACTTCCTGCCCATGTCGTTCGCACCTATGGGTCACCCTTCAGGGTTTCCTGCGTTCGTTCAGAGACATACTTGACCCTGGAACCGGGGAACCAACATACCATCAAGGAGTCTCTTTCACGTCCACATAAGCGCCTCTCTGTGGCCGTTACTACAGAGTCCACGATAACTATTGATCTCCTGCACTTTACCCTCCCCTGTTGAGCAACACAGCCAGTTGTGGTGCCACTGTTCTCGTTGTTTTTATTTCCCCTGATAGATATTCGTTATTCCCTGTAGCAGTGTCCAAAACGGTAAACGAGTCAGAGAGGGGCCCAGAGGATTCCTGCTCTTACTGCCTGTAGTTTCTAGTGGCCACAAATCGGTTTGCCTGCATCTTGGGTGTGACCATGCGTTCCGCCTCCTCCATGCTCCCAGGTGCATTCAACTGCTGTCCCAACCGAATCACGCGGTCTGTCAGAATCTGCCATTGTTTACACTTGCTGCAGATGCAGTCGGCCGGAACGATGGAAGCGTCACAGATCTGCCACATCTCACAGCTGAAACACTGCACCACGCGGACTGACAATTAAGTACGGTGTCAATTAAGTTAAAACAAATACACAAATACTTGAATTATTGTCAGATTGAGTTACAATTATCTCTGTTGCCTTTCATGATCGTATCGGTCACATACAAAAGGTTATGATTTGGTGGGATCACTGAAAAATGGTTGCAGGAGGACCGGGACTGGGAGTTAAATGCCCAAGTGTAGTCAGTATTCCGAGACGACAGACATAATGGGACAGTTGGTTGAGCTGCTGTATTGGATAAAGATGACATCAAGGCTGTATTAAGAATTGATGTTGGTAGAAAGGGCCAAGATGCTGATTTGGTGTGGGTGGAAACAAACAAAAGCAGAGGAGAAGCTCCTTTTAAGGTCAATGAGTCGAAAGAAAAATGCATAAGAATTGGTATTCATTGAAAGTGATCACCTAGACATGATTAGAACAAATAATAAAGAACAATGCAGCTCAGGAACAGGCCATTCAGCCCTCTAAGTCTGCACCGGTCATGGTTCCAACCTTTTCCAAAACCCTTAGCACTTCCGTGAGCCGTATCCCTCTCCACCAATCCTATCCATGCATTTTGCAAGATGCATTTTGCACACCGTTAAAGTATTTGCTTTCACAACCACCCCTCGGCACACACCACGATCTATGTGGAAAAACCTGCTGCGCTCATATCCTCTGCACTTTACCCCACGGATCCTACATCTATGTCCCATGGTGTTAGACCCGTCCACCCTGGGAATGCGTGTCTGACAATCCACTCTATCCATGCCCCTCATGATTTTCTAAACATCTGTGAGGTCACCCTTCAATCTCCGTCTTTGAAATTAAAACAGTCTATTCAGCATCTCTGCATAACTGGCACCTTTCAGACCAGGCAAATTCTTGGCAGACCTCATCTGCACCCTCTCCAAAGCCTCCACATCTTTCTGGTAATGTGCCGTCCAGAGTGCGCAACATTCCAAGTCCGGCCTTACCATAGTTCTACCCATGACTTGCTGTTTTTTATACTAGGTGCCACGGCCAATGAAGGCACGCATTCCGTATGCTTTCTTCACGACATTGGCCACTTGTGTTGTCACTTTCAAAGATCTGTGGATCTGTGTGCCCAGATATCTCAGACTTTCTATATTTCAGTGTTTAGCCATTTATTGCATATACCCACTCTGTTTTAGGCCTACCAAAAATTAAATCGCAATTATCCTGATTAAAATCTATTTACCATTTCCCTGTTCAATATTTCAATCTATATATGTCCTGCTGTGTGCTCTGACAATTCTCATCACGATCTGCCACTCCACCAAACGTTGTGTCAGCCAAAAACTTACTAATCAGACCTGCGATATTTTCCTCCAATTCGTTCATATAAACTCCAAACAAAATTGTCTCGAGTGCAGATCCCGGTGGAACGTAACTGGCCATTGCCTTCCAGTCATAAAAAAACTCCCTTTCACTGCTACACTTTGCCATCCGTGACCGATCAAGTTCTGTATCTATCTTGCCACCTCACGACAGATGCCGTGTGATTTCACCTTTTGTACCAGTCTGCGATGAGGCACTTTGTCGAAGCATTTTTAAAAATACATTTAAGGTAATCAAATTATTTTAGCATTGCCAAATCATTTGGCAATTTAGCATGGCCAATCGAACTGCCCTGCACATCATTTTGGGGGCGAACTCCACCACGCAAACATGTGCGAACTCGACACTGACAGTGACCCAGCGCCGGGTTCGAACCTGGGACCTCGGCGTCGTGAGGAGATTGTACTAATCACTGCGCCGCCGCTGCCCTTTTTCAAAGGTTTTACTGAAATCCATGGAAACAACATCCACAGCTCTCACTCATGAATCATCTTCGTCACCTCCTCAAAAACACTACACCAAGTTAGTGAGGCAAGACCTCCCCTTGCGAAAACCATGTTGTCTATCGCAAAAGGGTCCATTTCTTTCCGAATGGGGATCAATCCTGTCCCTGAGAATGGGAGAAGAACAAATTAGTCAATCTAGTCTCATTTGTGGTGCGCATGTCTTGTCACAACGAATAATTTTGTCCCGAGTTGTGATCTCCCGAAACTCACCACAGTTGACAATACAGATTGCGACAGTGATTATCATCCTCTCCTTTTTTGTTGATCATGGTTACTGTTACACGCCTCAATTTATCGGCGTCACTGTGATATCCATGGCTGATTGCTAGGTTTTAGTCAATGTCTGATGCAAATCCTGTCTCATTGAATATAGTTAACTACACCTGCTTTTTCACTGCTCAGGTTGTTGTTATTCCCTGAAGGACAATAGTGAGCCAGCTGTGTTTTTACATCAATTGAAAACATATTTCTTGACCACCATTCGGAATTTATTTCCAGCTATTTATTGGATTCAATCCCTCCAAAAGCCCTGGTTGAATTCTAACACCCTCCCATAGCATTTACCTGGGTCCTTGCATTACTACTACGTGCTATTTTATGTAATAGAAAAGGATCATTATCCGTGGATCCAAATTGTTTCCCATGAGGGATTCGACTTTCTTTAAAACGAGACTCCTTTCAATGTTTTCTCGCATAATTTCTTTGGCAGCATCGCTTTGGCAACTGAGAGAGATCAGCGGCTCCAGACGGTGCGAGGGGAGAGATTGGAATCCGACATTCACAACCTGGCATGTTGCAACAATGGCTGTGAGTGTGAGAACAATGGATTGGAACGATACAACAATGTTTCCGAATCTGAGGAGAGTCGGTAGAAATGTTACATCAATGGATGAGAATCTGGAAATAATCCGAGATGATCAAAATCTGAGAACAAAAGACTGGAATGATCCAACAATAAACAAGGGTTTATTCGCCGCGCTTTACCAACTTTCTTCATTTTATAAATGGATGTCATTGGAAAAGCGGATCTATTTCACACTTCTGGTTGTTCAGGCGGGTTACTATCCCTTCCTTGCTGTTTTCGGTGTGCCTGGTAAGAAACTATCTGTATTTTAATTCTACAATGCATTGTTAAACACGGGATTTTGTTGTCATTTATATTTGGATAAGAAAAGGAATTTTGTGAAGTTCAATCTAAAACACATTTACCTCTCCATAAATATAATTTCACTGATCTGTCCAATGTCTGAGCCTAAAAAAAAAATTCACAATCTCTGCAATTGCTTTCACATTGAGGGGAACTCCGAACCCACAGCATCTCCAGTACCAAATCTGTATTAGAGCAGCACGGTAGCACTGTGGTTAGCACAATTTCTTCACAGTTCCAGTGTCCCACGTTTTATTCTGCCTTTGTTAACTGTCTGAGCGGAGTCTGCACGTTCTCCCTGTGTGTGCGCGTGTTTCCTCTGGATGCTCCGGTTTCCTCCCACAGTCCAAAGATGTGCGGTTTAGGTGGATTGGACACCTAAAATCGCCCTTAGTGTTGGGTGGCGTTAATGGGTAATGGGGATCCGGTGGATCTGGATAAGGTGTTCGATCCAAGAGCCACTGCAGACTCAATGGGCCGAATGCCTTCAATCTGCACTGTAAATTCTGTGAAAATTCTATGAAAATATCACTTCCCCAATTCTGCCTTAGGAACGCCTGGACATATTCTCAAAATGTGTATTTGTTGAAGTACGACTCGAGAACTCCAAAGCCATCAGCCAAATACTTCAGATTTCCAAACTCTGTACCGCACAGGAAATCCATGCCCCCTCTTCTCAATTGTAAATCACGGAAAATGAGTTCAATATCCATTCCGATTCATGATGAGGAGATGCCGTCGTTGGACAGGGGTGGACAGTTATAAATCTTACAAAACCAGGGTAAAGTCCAACAGGTTTGTTTCCAATCACGAGCTTTCAGACCGCAGCTCCTTCCTTTGGTCCTTCCTCACCCGAGGAGGAGCCGCGCTGCCAAAGTGATTCGAAAAATCCTGTTGGACTTTAATCTGGTGTTGTTCGACTTTATTCTGAGGCAAACATGGCGCACATATATTCACTTTCTTGCTGATCAGTGACGTTTTAATATTTCTGCAACACTTATCCATTGACGGATGTTCCATTCCTTTTTTATGTTAATTTACTTAAATATGTATCTCTTATTTGTCGCAATCTCCGGCGCTCTCTGTCATCAGGAGTCTGCACTGATACTCTTACGTGGCTGAATGAGAGTGCTTCAGGGCTGGGTAAAAAACAGTGACTTCAAGTCGTGAGTTCGAACGGGGTATAAGGGGGTAACCAGTGAGTAAACTGATCTTCAATTGGAAGCTAAAGTAGTCCTATAATCCGGTAATTGAAAGCTACTCGTTTGTCGAGGTGTATTCCTGAAACAGGATTCATCTCAGTTACACTCAAGTGTGTCTCTTGCACTGTGTAACTGATTTAATCCTGCTTCCAAAGCATTGGATTTTCAGGCCGATAAACAGGGAAGCCGCTCAGTATTGTTTGTCTGCACTGTGAGCGCCACTTGGCAGGGCGAGAGTCCATTACCGTCGGTTGGAAAAGACGGAGTTGGGTGAAACTGGGAGACGGTGAAACAGAAATATCGGACGCAGAGCTGAGCAGATTATCGAATAGGTCCTTGGAATGTAAAGCGGTTTCATGATTCACGGACATAGTGTACCGAGTTCGGGGACGAAGTGGATGAGAGTGTCATCACAGGAAGATGTGATTTTCTTGGCAAATAAGAAATCTGTTCAAATTTGAAAATCCATTTTCAATTTTCTTGTTATTAATTGTGTTCATATTGAGGTAATGGGGGAATATTACAAATGCTTTAAAAGTTAAAAAAAATTAAAACATGAGATTGAGGGGCGCGTAGTGTGTTATTCCGGCATGATGCAAGAGATGATGGGCCCCATTGTGGTTTCGAGTGACCACATCTGTAGTAAGTGTTGGTTTCTGGAGGAATTCCGGCTCACATTTGGTGAGTTGGATTCTGAGCTTCAGACGGTGCATCTGATCAGCGAGGGGGAGACGTACCTATGCACTATGTTCCAGAAGGAAGTCTCACTACTTCGACTCACTACCTTAAAGTCAGAATTCAGCCAGTCGTCTGAGACAGACGAGGGCGTGAGGCTGCTATTGAGGCAGGTCGAGAATTCCTAACTTCAGGCATGGAGGTGCCGCAGCTCTGGACATTGTGCAAGAGGTACAATTTACGTGCTCCATTGTTACAGAGACAATGCCTGAAGGGAGGATGAGTTAGCTGACCACTGTCCCGAGGTACTGGATGTCATTCAAGCGATGAAGCAAAGAGACAAGTGGTAGCATTAGGGGACCCAATGATTTTGGAGACGAAGAGCATCATTTATAAGCAGGACGAACAGTGCCACTTGATACGTTGGCTGCCCGGTACCCGGGTGCGGGACAACTCTGGCGTGAAATTATATTGGAGTGGGAGGAGGAGGATCCACTTGTAGTGACCCACATTGGGACGGACAACATAGTAAAGAAGAGGAAAGAGGACCTGTTTGTGAATTATCTGGAACGAGTAACAAAATAATCGAACAAGTCCTCAAGGGTTATAATCTCTGTTATTGCTACTCGAGACATGTGCAATTGGGCAACAGAATGAGAAAATTAGGGAAGTAAACACGCGGCTAAACGAGTGGTGCAGGAACGGGGTGGGGTCCATTTCATGCGGAGCTGGCAGCAGTATGTTGACAAGATGGATATGTTCCGTTGGGATGGCGTCCACCTGAATTGGACTGGGAACATTGTTACAGCGGGGAGGAGAAACTAGGGCGGTCACAATGACTTTAAACAAGCAAATAGCGGGGAAGGGTAAAGCTGCAAGATTGTAATGGTTCATGGGAACCAGAACAACAGGTCAGCATGTGAGGAGAAGTTAGCGATCAATAGAATAAACAGTCAGGGCTAGCCTGTCTGCTGTGAGGACGGAAGGACACGGGAAGAAAAAGTAAGGTGACCGGAGGGGTGAAAGTTGTGGATGAGGCACAATGTTACCAGAGATTACTGAAGGACGACTGAATGTGTGAAAAGCAGAGTGAATGAAAAATCAGTCGGAAATATTTGGAATCCTTGTACCTGAATGCACGCAGTATTTGGAATAAGGTCAATGAGCTGACAGCACAAATAGATACACACGGGTATGATTTGGTGGGGATCACTTAAACATTGTTGCTGCAGGACCGGGTCTGGGAGTTAAATATCCAAGTATTCCGAAAGGACAGACAGAATGGAACAGGAGTAGGAGTTACTGTATTAGATAAAGATTACATAAAGACTCTATTAAGAAATGATATTTGTACAAAGGGACAAGGTGCTGATTTGATGTCCGTGGAAACAAAACAACATCAATTGAAAGACTCTTTGAGAGGTCAATGAATCGACAGCACCAATAGATACAAATGGGTATACGTTGGAATGAATTACCTAGAAATGATTGGAACAACGAACATAGAACAATACGGCACAGGAACGGGCCATTCGGCCCTCGAAGCCTGTACCGCTCATGATTCCAAAATTTGCCAAAATACTCAGTACTTCCTTGTGCCCTAGCCCTCTGTACCCACCCTATGCATGTTTTTGCAAGTTGTCTTTTGAACGCCGTTAATGTATTTGCTTTCACAACCTCCACTGACAACGCGTTCCAGGCACTCACAACCACCTGCTTAAAAGAATCTGCTTCGCACATATCATCTTCACCTTGCCCCACACACCATAAAGCCATGTCTGCCGGTCCACTCTATCCATCCCTCTCATAATATTGCAGACTTCTATCAGGTCACCGCTGAATCTCCTTCTTTCTAATAAAAACAGTCCATTCAGCATCTGCTCATAGCTAAGTCCCTCCAGACCAGGACAAAATCCTGTCAAACCTCCTCTGCACCCTGTCCAAAACCTGTACATCCTTCTGTAATGTGCCATCCAGAATTGTTTGCCATATTCCAATTGTGGCCTTACCAAGGGTCCATCAATGACTTGCTAGTTTTTACACTAAATGCCACTTCCAATTAAGGCAAGCATTCCATATGATTTCTTCACTACGTTGTCCATTTGTGTTGCCACTTTCAAAGTTATGTGGACCTGTATGCCCAGGTCTCTCTAACTTTCTATATCCGAGGAATTTTGCAATTTACTGCATATTTCCCCTCTATGTGAGAGCTACCAAAATGCATTAATTCGCAATAATCCTGAATAAACTCCATGTGCCATTTCCCGAGACAAGTCCCCAATCTACTTATGTTCTGCTGTATCCTTGACAATCCTCAACACTATCTGCCACTTCACCAAACTTGGTGTCATCTACAAACTTACGAATAAGACCAGCTACATTTTCGTCCAAACCGTCCATATGTACTCCAATGAACAGAGGCCCCAGCACAGTCCCTGTGGAACACCGCGTGTCATCGCATTCCATTCAGAAACAAACCCTTTCACTGCTACTCTCTGCCAACCGTGAACGAGCCAGTTTTGTATCCGTCTTACCACCTCACCTGAGATCCCGTGTGACTTCACCTTTTGTACCAGTCTGCCATGAGACACTTGGTCAAATGATTTTTTTTACATAAATTTAAAATAAGTAATTCATTTTTTTCCTATTAAGGCGCAATTTAGCATGGCCAATCAAACTACACTGCCCATCTTTTGGTTTTGGGGGCAAACCCCACGCAAACACGGGAAGTATGGTCGAACTCCACACAGACAGCGGCGCAGAGCCGATATCGAACCTGGCACCTCAGCCTCGTGAGGCGGTAATCACTGTGCCACCGTGCTGTCCTTTGTCAAAGGTTTTACTGAAATTAATGAAAACAACATCCACCGCCCGACCCTGATCAATCATCTTTGTCACCTCATCAAAAATACTCGATCAAGTTAGTGATGCACGACCTGTCCTTCACAAAACTATACTGAATATTGTAAATGAGTCAATTTCTTTCCAAACGGGGATCAGTCGTGTCCCTGAAAATACCGTCCAATAATTTCCCGACAGCCAACGCGAGGCTGAACGCCGTATAATTTCCTGGATTATCGCTGCTGCCTTTCTGAAACAGTGGTACCATGTCAGCCATTCTCCAGTCCTGTGGTGTCTCACCTATAGCCAATGAGGACACAAAGATGTCAGTTAAGGCTCTAACTATTTCCTCCCGTGCTTCCCTCCGTATTCTGGGGCAAACCCATTCGGCCAAGAAGACGTATCTACTTTAATATATTTTAAAAGACCCAATACGGCCTCCTTTTTGATTTCACCATGACCTCGACTATCCACACACCCTGCACAAGAATCATCTTCCACAAAGTCCTTTTCTTGGTGAACACAGATGAAAATTACTCATTTAGTAGTCCTCAAGTCCTCTGGTTGAACATATACCCCCACTCACCTTAACCGGTCCAACCCTTTCGTTGGTCACCCTCTTGCTTTTTATTCGTACGAATAAGATGCTTTGGGATTCATCTTTATCTTCCTACCAAGGAGATGTCATGGTCCTTCCCCGCCTTCCTAATTCCCCTCTTAATCACTGTTTTACTTTAGTTATACTCCTCTATAAAGCATCGAAGTTTTCATCATAAATAATTACCATTAGCCAATAGCGTCTGTGTCCTTGACAAAACAATCATTTAAGAATGTTACTGGATTTAGAATTTAGAATTTAGAACAGTACAGCACAGAACAGGCCCTTCGGCCCTCGATGTTGTGCCGAGCAATGATCACCCTACTCAAACTCACATATCCACCATATACCCGTAACCCAAGAACTCCCCCTTAACCTTACTTTTTAGGACACTATGGGCAATTTAGCATGGCCAATCCACCTAATCTGCACATCTTTGGACTGTAGGAGGAAACCGGAGCACCCGGAGGAAACCCACGCACACACGGGGAGGACGTGCATACTCCGCACAGACAGTGACTCAGCCGGGAACCAAACCTGGGACTCTGGAGCTGTGAATCATTGATGCTAACCACTATGCTACCGTGCTGCCCACTATTCGGATTCGGAGATATATTTCGTCGAATCATAGAACATACAGTGCAGACGGAGGCATTCGGCCCGTCGAGTCTGCACCGGCCTTGGGAATGTCACGCGACCCAGATTCACCCCTTCACCCTGTCCCCGTAACCCAGTAACCCGACCAAACCATTTTGGATTTTATGTGCAATTTCGAATGGCCAATCCACCTACCCTACACATCATTGAGCTGTGGAAAGCGCAGCACCCGGGGCAAAAAACCATGTGGATACGGGGCGAACGTGAAGACTGCTCACAGACAGTGACCCAAACCGGGAGTCGAACCTGGGCCTGGAGTGTGAAAGAGCAGTAACAGCCATTGTATACCGTGCCGACCTAATATTTGAAATGGATCAATAATCATTCTGTCAAACTAACCTTTTTCTCTCCATCCAGATGCAGAATTTCACTGTTTATTTTGCTTCCCTCCAGCTAATGTAGCTACGATTGTGACCCTGAGTCTTCGAAATTGTGGACTCTCCAGATGTGTCACTCGCTACCTGTTGGGCATGGCAGCAGCAGACTTGTTGGTCATTATTATCGACCTGATATTCAGACACATTCCGATTGTTTACTGGGAGAGGTTTTATTTCCTGTGGTTTATCTCTGTGTGTAATATTCATGCTGTATTTCTTTATGCAGCTACGGACTGTTCTGTCTGGTTCACTGTATCTTTCACATTTGATCGATTTGTGGCCATTTGTTGTCAGAAGCTGAGCTATAAATATTGCACTGAGAAAGTGGCTGCTGTCGTTCTCGGAACAGTGGCTGTGCTGAGCTGTGTTAAAAATATTTTTTGGTATTTCATGTTGTCAGACTCGTACTCGATTAGAAACAAACCCAGCTTTTGTATTCTGACATTCGCCACTCAATTATCTCCTGTTTGGATCGCCATCGAGTTTCTGCATCACATTTTGACCCCTTGTGTCCCATTCGGCCTGATTCTGTTGCTTAATTTTGCAACCATCAGACACATAGTCGTGAGCAGTAAAGCCCGCAGCCGACTTCGGGGAAACAATGCTGCGAAGAGTTCCAGAGACCCAGAGATGGAGAGTCGAAAAAAATCAATAATATTGCTTTTCATTATCTCGTTCAATTTCATCCTGTTATGGACAGTTTTAATGGTGTATTCTATATGGAGACGGACATATTATTTGATAGCTGATTCTACATTGATGAGTGATGTTGTTCTGGAAATTGGATTCATGTTGCAGCTCCTGAGCTGCTGCACAAACACTTGTATTTATGCCGTGACCCAAACCATTTTCAGGGAGCAGTTGATGAATGTACTGAAATATCCATTGGTTTGGATTTTTCGATGCATTAAGAGATGTACAGAAATGAATGATTGACAATTTGGAGCAATGAATTGTTTGTTCTCAAGTTTTCCATCGTAGTCGTTCGGAGACAGCGGACCGGAAATACTCCCATGGCAAAAAACGGGGAGAGCCACTCTCACTGTCGCAACATTAGCAAGGTAGATCCTATCACTTTGGTGTCAGAGAGATTGGCAGAGGTTGTGGCTATCGCTGATCAGCAAAACCTGTTGCTCCAATCGTGACAGCTATGGTAAATGTGAGGGAAAGTGTTCTGTGCACACAATGATATTGAGGGGCAGGGTCTGTTTCAACGGGGACGTAACGGTCATTCGAGGCCTCACTATTACCCGAGGTGTTGGCGGACACTATGATTAGTGTGACAGAGTCCCGAGACACGTCATGCTCTGTTAGTAGAGCTATCTTGACTTATTGGTGTATAGCGTGACTTCTAGAAACTCCTAATTCTGACGTCAGGAATGTCCCTCGCATGCTCTCAAATATTCGCGTATAGATGAAGGTGAAATCTCAGCCATTGACCCGAGCCCCATCATCGCAGTAACATTAAATTGTTCGGGGGATGTCGTTGTATGTACTGTCCAAATTTGCTGATAGACCAGATCACTGGGGGAGCGTAAGATGTCACAGGTAAATTGTGATATAAGGATATCTACCATCCACTCAACGAGGCTTTTAAAACACACAGGCATAACGGGAATATGCACTCATCAGTAAATGCGGACGGAAATGATCTGTCGCTGCCACAGTAGAGAGCCCTGTATCCTCTCAATCCTGTGTCAGAGCGAATGGCGGAGCTGTGGCCACACCTGAAGAAGATGAGACGCACACACGGTACAAGAGCCAAGGTGTGAATTGTCAGTCACACTTCAGCAAGGATTGTATGTCGCATGTACAAGCGTCGAGGAAAGATGAAACATTTTGTGGATATGAAATACAAGGTGTAGAAAGAAGGTGTAGACAGTAGGACACAGAAAATAAAACATATAACTACACAGAACAGTACAGTTGTGCTGTTGTGCCCACGATGTTCGGCCGAGCGAGTCTGAAACTAAGATCAAATCAACCTACTCCCAATCATTCTGGTGCGCTCCATATGCCAATCCAATAACCACTTGAAGCTCCACTCCACTGCCACAGCTGGGCGTGTGTCCCACACCTCAACCACTCTCTGAGTAAAGAGCTTACCTCTGACATCCCTCCTATATTTTCCACAATTAACCTTATAGTTAAAACAGGTTGTTACGACTTATGACAGCTACATCCCCCCCCCCCCCCCCCCCCCCAGGACAATGTCACTGAACGGCCACTCTATCCATCCCTCTCATCATCTTATACACATCAATTAAGTCACCTCGCATCCTCCTTCGCCCCAATGAGGAAAGCCCTAGCACTTTCAACCTTTCCTCATAAGACATACCCTCCAATCCAGGCAGCATCCAGATAAATCGAATTTTCACCCTTTCCAATGTGTGTACATCCTTCCTATGATGAGGTGACCGGAACTGCACACAATGCGAAAATGTTGTTCAGCCAATGACTTCTACAGTTGCGGTATAACCGCACGGCTCTTAAACTCACCCCCCCCCTTATTAAATGCTAACACACTGTAGGCTTTCTTCGCCGCTCGATCAACTTGGGTGGCAACTTTCAGAAATCAATGGTCATGAACTCCTAGATCTCTCTGCTGCTCCACTTTCTTTAGAACTCTGCCGTTAACTCTGCAATCCGCATTCAATTTTGTCCGACTAAAATGAATCACCACACATTTATCAGGGTTAAACTCCATCTGCCATTTTTCAACCCAGCTCTGCATGTTATCAATGTCTCTTTGCAGCCTACAAAAGCCCTCCACATTATACACTACCCCATCAATCTTGGTGTCATCAGCAAATTTACTAACCCATCATTCAACTCCATCATCTAATGTTATTGATAAAAATCACAAATAGCAGAGGACCCAGCACTGACCCCTGTGGTACAGCACTGGTGATTGGGCTCCAGGATGAAGGTTTACCATCTGCCACCGCCTTCTTCTATGTGATAGCCAGTTGCTAATCCAATCGGCCAAATTTCCCTGAATGCTTACTTTCCTTAGTTACCTCCTTACTTTCTGCATGAGCCGACCATGGGGCACCTTGGGGCACCTTATCAGAGGCCTTACTAAATTCCATGTATACAACATCAACTGCTCTACCTTCATCCATGTACTTAGTTACCGCCTCAAACTTGCGAGGCAAGACTTAACCCTCACAAATCCGTGCTGAATATCCTGGATTAAGCGGTATCTTTGCAAAGGGATGGGAAGGGTGGTGTGTGGCGCAGTCGTTAGCACTCGGACTGCGGTGCTGAGGATCCGCGTTCCAATCGCAGCCCTGGTTCAGCATTCGTTTGCTGTTTGCACTATCTCTCCGTGTCCGCATGAGTTTCACCCCCCCCCCCCCCCAACCCTAAGGTGAGTAGGTTAGCTGGATTGGAATCGCTGAATTTACCCGTAATTGAAAAAACGTAATGATTGGGTATTCTAAATTTATTTTTAAAAACGATAATGCATGGTCTGTACCGTAGCACAGTGGTTAACACTGTTAATTCACTGCTCAGGGTTGCGGGTTCGATTGAGCCACTGTCTGCACATTTTGCTTGTGTGTTCGTGGGTTTTAACTCACAGTACAAGGTTAGTTCGTTTGACCATGCAAACTTTTCATCAGTGTCCAAAACATATTTGCTGGGGTGAGCTGGTTCTAGGAGGAAGATGGAACTTTGTGCTTTGTTAGCGTGCTCTTTCCAAGACATCTGCAGACTCGATGAGCCAAATAGCCTCGTTCTGCACTGTAAACTATATGAATCAATTTATTGCGATGAGATTAAAATACACATTATATTGGACAGTGGAATATATACGAGGTGCACAGTTGGATGGAATGCCATTGGTCAGATGCCGCAGAGAGGAGCGTGAACACGTGACGTCAACCGTCGGAAAGTGTAAGGTACAGAATGTGCAGCAGAACTGGGGTTGCGACGTTAAGCGGTGCAGACAGAATATAGTTTAACGTTGATCTTAAGAGATTTGTGAATTACTAGCTCCACGGGGAAAGGATTTATTTAACAGGCACTGGTTCAGGAAGGGATACACCTTGTACAGCAGCTGCGTGGCAGTGCATTAAAAAGCGAGTGGGAAGGGGGTCGTGGGATGCGCGGGGTGGGGAGATGGTGTGCAGGGGTGGAGGCGTTCGTGAGATGTCTCAGAGAAAGCGCTGGAGGGCAGACATATATCACATGTCCGCTGGGAGGGCAAGCATACCGTGGGAGGCGGAGAGCTTATGTGAAGGGCAAAACCAGTTGGAGAGGCTGTTACGCCCTCTATATTGGTCAATCTGCATGTTTTACCAAAACATGAAGTAGGGAAACTTCCCTACATCTCTTAGAAATGGGATGGGGGATATGAGTCGTACGAGGTTCACGTCAGGAAACACACACAGACACAGGGAGACACGTGGAGATTCCGCACACACAGTGACCCGAACCGGCAATCGAACCCCTGTACCTGGCGCTGTGAAGCAACAGTGCTAATCACTGTGCTACCACTGATCCTTTCAACATTTCAGAGTATGGTTTAAAGGCAGCATCTGAGGGTCACAAGCAGGTCAGACCATATGAGGCTGGCAGATTTCCTTCCGTGAAAAGCCCCGATAAACCAGATATTTATTTAACAACAGTGTATGACAGTTGCGTTGTCAACATGACTGAGAGGAAATTTCAATTCCAAACTTTGGAGAAGAATTAGGACAAAGCATGTGTATTTTGGTCTCTCCCTCTGTATGTTAAAAGGCGTCCAGATCACATGATAATTTTAAAGTGATACCCGCTTTCTGAAAATAATTTAATCCTACTGCTTTGTTTAAAACGAATTTGAAAATGAAATGAAATGAAAATCGCTTATTGTCACGAGTAGGCTTCAACGAAGTTACTGTGAAATGCCCCTAGTCGCCACATTCGGCGACTGTCCGAGAAGGCTGTTACGGGAATCGAACGGTGCTGCTGGCCTGCCTTGTTCTGCTTTCAAAGCCAGTGATTAATTTGGCTTATGGGCGTTTTTGTGGAAAGTTATTAAGTGTCACATATAGAGTACTATATGTGTGGACATTTTCTGTGTTGGAAGTTGATAAAATGTTTACTGTGTGTTTATAAAATGTCAACTGAATCAACTTAATAAAGATTGTTTTGTTTAAAACACTTAAGGTCTCTGCTGCATATCACCTGGAAATTCGTCCCTTGTGCCCCTCGTATGCAAAAGCTATTAAAAGTTGTATGTCAGATAAACTCCATGATATACTTTGGCGTTTTCTAAACTCTGGCACATAACACAACCCATTGTGATTCGTAGTGACAACATGTGTAGCAACCGTTCTTTAGTCGAGCAACGCAGGCTCAAAATTGATGATTTTCAGGCGTTGCGGCAGACCAGAGACGGGGAGAGATACCTCGACATGTTTTCCAGGAAGAGGTTACACCACATAGGCTCACTACCTTGAATTGAGGCAGTAGTCAGCCTCATGAGCGTGTGTCTGTGAGTGAGGCAGGTTCAGAGATCCTAACTTCAAGCATGGAGAAGCCTCCGGTATTGACCTTGTCCAGCAGGTACGAGGTACTTGCTCTATTGCTGATGAGGAAAAAGACTGTCCGCAAGATGAGTTAACTGAAAACTACGGGGTGGTATAGGAGCCCATTGAGAAGAGGAAGCAAAAAGACAAGACGTAACATTAGGGGATTCAATGATTAGGGAACCGAAAAGCATCCTTTGCAAGCAGGGCCAAGAGTGCCACATGTATGCTGTCTGCCTGCTGCAAGGGTGAGCGGCATCTCTAGCTGGATTGAAATTGGAGTGCGGGGGTGGATGAATCCAGTTGTATTGTTCCAAATTGGAACGAACAACATAGTCAAGACAAGGAAAGAGGACCTTGTTGTGAATTATCAGGAACTAGGAGCAACATTAACGAACAGGTGCTCAACGGTTATTATCTCTGGATTACTACCCTAGGCATCTGTAAATTGGCATAGGAATGAGAACATTAGGGGATTAAATACGCGGCTAAAGCAGTGATGGAGGAAAAGGTGTTCCATTTGATGCGGCAGTGATATCTCTATTTGGACAGGAGGGATCTGTTCCGTTGGGCTGGCGTCCAGCTGAAAGGGAATGGAAACATTACTCCAGCGGAAAGGAAAAAATAGGGTGGTCACAAGGACTTTGAACTAGCAAGTTGCGGGGAAGGGAAGGGGTAAAGTATAGGACGTGTAATGGTTAATTGGAACCAGAACATCAGGTCAGCATGTTCGGAGAAGGTAGAGATTAATAGAATAAACAGTGAGGGCTAGCCCATCAGCTGCGAAGGGGTAAAGACACGGCAACAAAATGGAAGGTGTCTGGGAGAGAGAAGGTGTGTGCATGGGGAATATTGTTCCCAGAATTTAATGAAGGAGGTTAGAATGTGTGAAAAGCATAGTGCGCAAGAAAATCCTCCAAGCGAAAGACAAGTTGGACATGTTTGGAAACCTTGTAGCTGAATGCACTCAGTATTCCGAATACGGTCAAAGAGCTGACAGCACAAATAGATACAAAAGGGTATTATTTGTTAGGGATCACTGACACATGGTTGCATGAGGAAGGCGACTGGGAGTTAAATGTCCAAGCGAACTCGGTATTTCGAAAGGACAGACAGAATGGAACAGGAGGTGGAGTTGCTGTATTGGATATAGATAACATCAAGGCTGTATTAAGAATTAATATTGGTGCAAAGGTCCAAGATGCTGATCTGAAAGGGGTGGAAACAAAACAAAACCAGAAGAAAATCTTCTTGTAATGTTAATGGGTAGAAAGCACAAATAGATGGATATGATTTGAAAGGGCTCACCGAGACATGGTAATAGCAAAGAACAATACAGCTCAGGAAAATGCC
Source organism: Scyliorhinus canicula (assembly GCF_902713615.1). Lineage (NCBI taxonomy): Eukaryota > Metazoa > Chordata > Chondrichthyes > Carcharhiniformes > Scyliorhinidae > Scyliorhinus > Scyliorhinus canicula. The sequence continues at coordinate 89,733 of NW_024055722.1, forward strand.
TTTCGCCCTCTAAGCCTTTACTGGCCATGATGCCATTTACCGAAACCCTCGGCACTTCTTTGTGCCGTATACCTCTATACTCATCCTATCCATCTGTTTTGCAAGAAGGTTTTTGACGCCGTTAATGTATTTATTTTGACAGCCTCCCCGGGAACGCATTGCAAGAACACCACCATTTATATAAAAGACCTGCTTCGCAACAAAATCAATCATATTGTGTTTGTTATCTCCTTGAATTTCATTCTGTTATGGACTGTTGAAATGGTGTATTATATATGGAGACAGAAGTATTATTTTTTGGATGATTCCGCATTGATGAATGTTGTTGTTCTGAAAATTGGCTTCAGCCCCTGAGTTGCTGCACAAACACTCGCATTTATTCCTGGACCCAAACTATTTTCAGGTAGCAGTTGGTGGATGTGCTGAAATATCAATTCCTTGCGATTGTTCGATGCATTCAGAGATGTACAGCAATACATACTCGACAATTTGGAGCCTTCCAATGAGTTATTTAAATTTTTCATCGGAGTGGTGATCTGTCATTGTCGGCAGTGAGCGGACCAGTTTTTTACTCGCATGGGTAAAACCGGGGTATGGTCTGTCGCTGTCACAAAATTAGCAGGCTGGATCCTTTCACTCTGGTGTCAGAGAGATTGGTGCGGACTGGCTATCGGTAAAGCGCAAGACGTGCTGTTCCGATCGTGATAGCTATGGTACAAGTGAGGAAAAGTGCTATGTGCTTACAATGGCAATGCCGTTCTTGGTCGAACTATTAGCTGAGGGGTGGGCGGATATTCCGATTAGTGTAAGAGAGCCCCAGGGCACCTCATGATATGGTAGCGGTTAATCTTAACTTATTGGCGTATGACGTGAAGTCTGGAGCCTCCAAATAGTGACGTTAACAGTCTCCCTCGCCTTCGCTAAAAAAATCCACTGTAGATGAAGGAGATATCGTACCCTTTGACCCGAGCCTCTTCATCGCCAGGAACTTTAAATCGTTCGGGGAAAGTCATTAGAGGTACTGGCCGAATTTGCTGATACACCAGATCGCTCGGGGCGCGTGAGATTTTACCGGAAAATTGTATATGATGATCTCTGCCATGGACTCAATCTGCGGATTATTTTAAAACACAGGTTTATTTTCCAACTCCTTGTGACTGATGACAACACCCCATGTAACTTCGAAATCGCTTACTGTGCTTCCAGACTAACCTTCTGTGATTCATGGATACTGACAACGACATCACGCTGTGGCTCAGAGTTCCGAAACCTGTACTAATTAAAATACCATGCTGCTTATCAACTTGTCCTGCTACAATTGGACGCGTTTACATGTTATCCTTCCCCATGTTCCTTCTACAAAATGTTTGCTCACTCACTTAAACAAGTTGTATCCCTTTGCACATTCATTCTGTCATCCTCACAACTCTGTGTGTCGAGGGGGAATGTTACATGTTTCCCATGTTTGTAAATACTGTCCAATCTGACTCTCAGCAATGTAAGCATGCTAACACTTTATCAACTCATGCTATTTTTCAATTCACACTGTAAACGGTTAACGTCCCAGTAATGCTAATCCCCGCCCCCCCCCCCAACTCCCATAAAATAGCAGTTTGAACGTTCGATTTGATTGAAAGTAGTAAATAATTCGAGCTGTAGATGTCAATGATGGTCACGTCTTTAGTTTCCTGAGGGTGTGAATGGTGCTGATAACCCTGGTGTCAGCTGGAATGGACATCCCAAGGGACTGTCTTCAGTTAGGGCAGCTGAGTCACCATTCTGCTTTCACTCACCCATCAAAGTTCTATTATTTCGGAACAGTTCTCACTGCCGGGAATACAAGTCGAGGAATAACCCACTCTTCCCAGGAAAACTCAGTGTTATTTTTACGAGGTTTTTAATTTTATTTTTAAATTCCCCCCATGGCCTTTTCCCTCTGGAATATCTGCCACTCCTCAGTACTGCACTGGAATCTCAGCCAGGATGTTTTGTGCTCAAATCCTGGTATGTAACTTGAACCCACAGCCCTCTTGCACAGGGAAGAAGGTTGTGGCTTGAATTCATCTCTCCTCCAGTTCTAGACTCCTTCACCATGGGGAACCTGTTAACTTTCTACCAATATATGCTCCTGATTATTTTATAGACTTCTATAAGCACACCAAATCCTACTATGCTTCAGGGAAAAAAGTCTCAGCCCATCCAGCCTCTACTCATATCTCAGACCATCAAAACCTGGTAGCATCCTGATAAATCTCCTCTGCAGTTTCTAGTTTAACAATGTCCTTCTAGGGTGACAAGAACGGAACACAGTATTCCAAATGTGAACTTATCAATGTGTTGTGCAACTTCAAAAAGACGGAGCAAGCCCTATATTCAATATTCTAACCAATAAAGCCGAGCATGCTGAATGCCTTTTTCACCAACCTGTCCAGCTGTGACTCCACCTTCAAGGAGTTATGAACATGTTATCACAGATATATTTGTTCTGTAACATTCAACAGTACCATTAACTGAATAGACCCTGTCCTGATTTGATCCACCAAAATCCATCACCACACAATTATCCACATTAAACTCCATCTGCCATTCATTGGCCCACTGGCCCAATTGGTCAAAATCCTGTTGCAAACATATAATCTGCTTCACTATAAACTATGTCTCCAGAACTCAACCTACTTGACAATAATGCAACAACGGAAGTGCACAAATGGTGGTTGAGATCGTCCATTATCTCGGGTCTGTTTTACCTTTTTTATCCGCCCGAAATTCAGCGGATTAAAAATGATAAATGTCAGTTACATCAAACTCAAATTGGCCACTGATTTTCTTTACCCCATTTTGTTAACATCACCAATGAATCACCAGCGATTTAGCCCTGTGCTAAACAGCCTCTGAAAAAAGATACAGCTCTGAAGATGATGAGAAATTATTTGAGTATAATGACTGTTGGAGGTGGCTGTGGGCTGGGGCTGGATTTAATGTGGATTCTGAGCAGTGGTCTCCAGTTTTTTTAAATTACGGCTGCCGATTTAATCATTAACTGCAGTTGATTCCATATTCCTTAACCTCCTCTCTGACATAAATCTCTCAATCTAGTTTTACATATTGTCAGTTACCATTTCAAAGTATTGACTGTGTTACGGCTGGAGGGACAATACTTACCTGACAAGCGGTTAAAGGGCCAATACTTACCTGACAAGCGGTGGAGACCATGTTCCCTCAGTGTTGGGTTTTCTCACAGCTCGGGAGAAACATTGCATTAGTTTATGTCAGAGGAACGACAGTGTCAGAGTGAGACGAATGCTGAACAGAAGCTGCCAGGATTGGTTGAAAACATAAACACAGAGCAGATTCAGCCTCTGTTCCCTGGCTACTTGGGCAGCACGGTAGCATGGTGGTTTGCGTAAATGCTTCACAGCTCCAGTGTCCCAGGTTCGGTTCCCGGCTGGGTCACTGTCTGTGCGGAGTCTGCACGTCCTCACCGTGTGTGCATGGGTTGCCTCCGGGTGCTCCGGTTTCCTCCCACAGTCCAAAGATGTGCGAGTTAGGTGGATTGGCCATGCTAAATTGCCCGTAGTGTCCTAAAAAGTAAGGAATTTGTTTGTGGAAGAAAGGAAGGGGCCAGCCCACAAAAGGGCATCAAATTGCGTAGCGACTAAATGGAGAAAAAGGTACAAAGCAACAAATACAACATCCCACGTCAAACAGTCCCAGTAGCTAATTGGATAAGGCATTTGTTCTCTGACTCGGCGATTGTGGTTCAGGTTCTGTGTGAGGTGGAGTGAATGTTGGTCCAGAAACTCCTTTTGACAGAGTCAGCCAACTGACTTTAGATCGTCTTCAGATATGGATGATATGTTCAGAGAATTTCTTGGTGTAAAGTAGCTGTTTGATATATTGGAGTGTATATGTTTTATTAAGTGTGTCCCCAGACAATGTAACTCTGAACAGAAGATGAACATAGAACATAGTACAGCACAGAACAGGCCCTTCGGCCCTCGATGTTGTGCCGAGCAATGATCACCCTACTCAAACCCATGTATCCACCCTATACCCGTAACCAAACAACGCCCCCCCCCATCCCCGCTTAAACTTACTTTTTAGGACACTTCGGGCAATTTAGCATGGCCAATCCACCTAACCCGCACATCTTTGGACTGTGGGAGGAAACCGGAGCACCAGGAGGAAACCCGCGCACACACGGGGAGCACGTGAAGACTCCGCACATACAGTGACCCAGCCGGGAATCGAACCTGGGACCCTGGATCTGTGAAGCATTTATGCTAACCACTATGCTACCGTGCTTCCCAACTAGCACTTGGGGAGAATGGGACCAAAGATAATGGGGATAAAGCAGGATTAGGCTATTAAATTGAATGATCAGCCATGATCGTGATAAATGTCGGAGCAGGCTCGAAGGGAGAAAAGGCCTCCTCCTGCCACTATCGTCTACTCGCCTATCTATTTATTTTCCTTGCTATCTCATGTTACTGATATGCGTTGTATTACTATGTCTCACAGTCCTGCGGCACTGCATTTTTCCAAGTTTGCTATATTTATGTTAACTTCTGGCAGGCCTTAACTTTCATACTTTGCTCTTAATTGTCTTTCAAAATTAGGTTCAAAAATAGTATATCTTCACGTTACTTAAACTTAATCGGAGGCTCCTTCTCCCGAAAGATGGAAGACCGTTAGGGAAATAAACTCAGAAGATCAGGAGCAACACATGCAAATTATTCAAATCTATGAGATAAATTAGCACGTTGACAAACTAGCCCCTGTTACAGGGACAGCCTATTAAAGATAATGTTCTCTCCAGATCAGTATCCACGACAGTCTGGGATAGTGAATTCAAAAAGATCCCAAATCCTCTGAAATCAATGGTATTCCCCTCGTTCCAGAACGTGAAGCCCGCCCTTTATTCTGAGACTGTTTCTTCTAGTAGCTGTCTCCCGGGTTAGTGCCTATTCCGAAACGTGCGTATGTCACTGAAATAGGAATAGTTAACAGTTCCATGAAACATTGGAGGAGATGGACAGTGCCCACCTAATTGCATTATTAATGTGCTTTATGCAGACATAGAGAGTATGAAGGGTCGATTGACATTACCCCAGCCAGACATTTAACTTGCGGGTTACATCATGGCCGCCGTATATCAGAGGCCTGGCTGCAAAAAAAAAATAAGGGCCCATGGTATTCGAGGCAAGGTACTAACATGGATTGACGATTGTCTGTCAGACAGAAGGCAGAGAGTTGGGATAAAAGGTTCTTTTTCGGAATGGCAACCGGTGACAAGTGGTGTCCCGCAGGGTTCAGTGTTGGGGCCACAGTTGTTCTCTTTATATATTAACGATCTAGATGACGGGACTGGGGGCATTCTGGCCAAGTTTGCCGATGATGCAAAGATAGATGGAGGGGCAGATAGTATTGAGGAGGTGGGGAGGCTGCAGAAAGATTTAGACAGTTTAGGAGAATAGTTCAAGAAGTGGCTGATGAAATTCAACGTGGGAAAGTGCGAGGTCTTGCACTTTGGAAAAAAGAATAGAGGCATGGACTATTTTCTAAACGGTGACAAAATTCATAATGCTAAAGTGCAAAGGGACTTGGGAGTCCTAGTCCAGGATTCTCTAAAGGTAAACTTGCAGGTTGAGTCCGTAATTAAGAAAGCAAATGTAATGTTGTCATTTATCTCAAGAGGCTTGCAATATAAAAGCAGGGATGTACTTCTGAGGCTTTATAAAGCTCTAGTTAGGCCCCATTTAGAATATTGTGAGCAATTTTGGGCCCCACACCTCAGGAAGGACATACTGGCACTGGAGCGGGTCCAGGGGATATTCACACGGATGATCGCAGGAATGGTAGGCCTAACATACGATGAACTTCTGAGGATCGTGGGATTATACTCATTGGAGTTTAGGAGGTTGAGGGGAGATCTAATAGAAACTTACAAGATAATGAATGGCTTGGATAGGATGGACGTAGGGAAGTTGTTTCCATTAGCAGGGGAGACTAGGACGCGGGGGCACAGCCTTAGAATAAAAGGGAGTCACTTTAGAACAGAGATGAGGAGAAATTTCTTCAGCCAGAGAGTGGTAGGTCTGTGGAATTCATTGCCACAGAAGGCGGTGGAGGCCGGGACGTTGAGTGTCTTTAAGGCAGAAATTGATAAATTCTTGATTTCTCGAGGAATTAAGGGCTATGGGGAGAGAGCGGGTAAATGGAGTTGAAATCAACCATGATTGAATGGTGGAGTGGACTCGATGGGCCGAATGGCCTTACTTACGCTCCTATGTCTTATGGTCTTATGATCTTATGGTCTTAAAAAGGTTGCAGCTGTAAATGATGACCAAGCAGGAGCAAAATACAAAAAAATGCAGCATGAAACTACACTCGCAAGGAATATTAATCTCACGACAGGAAACGTTTACAACGAAGATGTATAAATGAGGGAGGTCAAAGGAGAAACCCTTCCTTGTTCACTGATAAATGTGTCAATTCAAATCAGGAAATGGCAGACTTGCTGATGAAAGACTTTGCTTCATTATTTATAATAGAGGAAGAGTTCCAAATGCCAGAGATAGGAGGAGACATATCAATAATTCAGAACCAGGGACTGAACGATAAGCAAATTATCAGGGTGTCAATGGCCGATACAAGAATGGTGTTTGAGTGTGAGTGGTCCAAAGGAACAGATGTCCAACTCCAGGATCTTCATATTAGTAGATGGCATCATTACATATATCTGACCTATAAACTTTCAATGTCCTCTGTATTTGAGAAAATCCCTTTGGATTGGACAATTCCACATGTCGTTCTGTAATTTAAGAGACGTAACAGGGAAAAAAAGCTGAATTTGTGCCGCTTTACAGAACATTTGTGACGGAGAAATGAATGTAGTTCACCCTGAAGGACAGGATGTGTGAACAGGTTGAACCGTTCCTACTGATCAGAACGAGCGAGCGTGGATTTCTAACGTTTACTCATTGGTGATTCAGGGTAAACCATTTCGGACAGAGATAAGGAGACATCTCTTCACACAACGAGTCGTGATCCTGTGGAATTCATTTCCAGAAGAAACATATGATTCCAAAACGTTGAATATATTCAAGATGGGGCTATATGTAGCACGGAGAGAATGGGGGCAAAGTTAAACGTGATAAAGCAGGATTAGGCTATTAAATTGGATGATCAGCCATGGTCGTGATAAATGGCGGAGCAGGCTCGAAGGGACAAAACGCCTCCTCCTGATCCTATCGTCTATACACCTATGTATCTAGTTCCCTTGCTATCTCAAGTTACTCACATGTGTTGTATTATTGTGTCTCATAGTCCTCCGGCTCTGTATTTTTCCATGATTGCTATATTTAGCTTCACCTTTGAAGACCTTTACTTTCATATTATTGATTCAGACCCAGAGACTGAACAAAAGACATACTATCAGGGTGTCAATGGCGGAGGAATGAACGGTGTTAGAGTGAGAGTTCCACGTGAACAAAATTCCAATTGCAGGGTCTTCCTGTGAGGAAATGACATCATTACATATGTCTGACCTATAAACTTTCAATGTTCTCTGTATTTGAGAAATACCCTTTGGATTGGATAATTAAGCATGTCGTTCTGTAATTTAAGCAACTTTACAGAGAGAAAAAGCTAAATTTGTGCCGATTTGTCCCTATGTGGGTATCATTGTATCTGTGTGTGCCTTTGTGTGTGTTTTAGTGTCTATGTATGTAAGTGTGTATATCAGTGTCTCTGTGTATCATTGTGGGTATCATTGTATCTGTGTGTGCCTTTGTGTGTGTTTTAGTGTCTATGTATGTAAGTGTGTATATCAGTGTCTCTGTGTGTCAGTGAGCGTGTGTATTAGTGTCTCTGTATGTCTGTTTGTATGTGTATTAATGTTTGTGTCTGGAAGTGTGCACATTAGTATCCCTGTGTGTCAGTGTGTGAGTTAGTGCCTCTAGTTGCCTGTGACTGTGTGTATTAGTGTCCCTGTGTGTGTGTGTGCATTAGAATCTCCCTGTGTCTGTGAGTGTGTATGTTATTGTCTCTGTGTATCAGTGAGTGTGTGTATCAGTATATGTGTGTGCGTGCTAGTCTGCGTGGGTGTCTGTTTTGTGTGTATTAGTGCCGGTCTGTGTCTATGAGAGTGTATAAGGGTATATATGTGTGTGTGGGAGTGAGTATTAGTGTATTTACTTGTCAGTGAGTGTGTGTATTAGTGTCTGTGGGTGTCTGGGTGTGCATTTATTAGTGTCTCTGTGTGTCAGTGAGTGTCTGCATTAGTTTCTGGGTGAGTGTGTGTACATTCATTTCTTTACGTTTCTGTGAGTGTGTGCATTAGCGTGTCTGTGTGTCTGAGAGTGTGTGTATTAGTGTCTGTGTGTGTCTGTGAATGTGTGTGTTAGTGTCTGTGTGTCTGTGAATGTGTGTATAAGTGTCTCTGTGTGTCTGTGAGTGCGCTTATTAGTGTATCTGTGTGTCTGAGAATGTGTGTATGAGTGTCTCAGCGTGTCTGCGAATATGTATCAGCATCTTTGTGTGTCTGCGCGTCTCTATTCGTGTTGCTGTGAGTCTGAGTGTGTATTAGTGCCTCTGTGTGTCTGAGTGTGTGTATTAGTGTCTCTTTGCGTCTATGAGTGTTTGTATTAGTGTCCGTGTGCCTGCGAGTGTATATTAGTGTCTCTGTGTGTCTGTGCGTGTATGTATTAGTGTCTATGTGTGTGTGAGCCTGTGTATTAGTGTCTCTGTGTGAGTAGAGTGTTTGTATTAGTGTCTTTGTGTGGCTGCGACTGTGTGTATTAGTGTATCTGTGCGTTTGTGACTTTGTGTCTTATTGTTGTCATGTGCCAGGGTTTAGAGAACCCAAAGTGTATCATGGAGTTCCCCTGACCTACAACTTTTAATAATTTGTTGTATGGGGCACGCCCCACTCTACAGGTATGGCACAGCAGAAATGGAAAAGCATTTTTCAAATCAAAACAATTTTTATTCTACATCCTCAGGTTAACCTTTTTGAGGTGAGGGGCGCCGTCAGAGTCCCTGCTGATTTCATCTGTGGGAAGTGCACCCGTCTCCAGCTCCTCCGAAACCGCGTTAGAGAACTGGAGCTGGAGATGGATGAACTTCGGAAGGCAGAGATGGTCATATATAGAAGGTTCAGGGATGCAGTTGCTCCAAAGCATAAATATAGATGGGTGACCGTGAGAGGGGCTGGGAGGAAGCAGTCAGTACAGGGATCCCCTGTGGTCGTTCCCCTCAGTAACAAGTATTCCGCTTTGGATAATGATGGGGGCGGGGAGACGACTTACCAGGGGTCAGACATGGGGCACAGGTCTCTGGCTCAGAGTTTGTCCCTCTTGCTCAGAGGAGAAGGGGGAGAGGAGATGATGATGAGTCATTGGAGACTCTATAGATAGGGGGATAGATAGGGTATTCTGTGGGAACGAGAGACTCGCGGTTGCTGTGTTGCCTGCCAGGTGCCAGGGTGCGTTATAACTCGGATTGTGTTTTCGGGATCCTTAAGGGAGAGGGGGAGCAGCCCCAAGTCGTGGTCCACATAGGTACCAACGACATAGGTAGGAAATGGGATAGGGATATAAAGCAGGAATTCAAGGAGCTAAGGTGGAATCTTAGATCTACGACAAACAGAGTTATTCTCTCTGAGTTGTTACCCGTGCCACGTGATAGTGAGACGAGGAATAGGGAGAGAAAGGAGTTGAACACGTGGCTACAGGAATGGCGCAGGGGGGAGGGTTTCAGATTTCTGGATAATTGGGGCTGATTCTGGGGTCGGCGGGACGTCTATAAATGGGATGGTCTACATGTGGACCAGAGGGGTACCAATATCCTGGAGGGGGGGGGGGTGTTGCTAATGCTCTTCCAGAGGGTTTAAATTAGTTCGTCAGGCGTTTGGGAACCTGAATTGTAGCTCCAGTATACAGAAGGTTGAGAGTAGTGAGGACATGAGTAAGTTTTCAAAGTTGCAGGAGTGTACCTGCAGGCAGGAATGTGATTTAAAGTGTCTTCTTCAATGCCAGATGCAATCGGAATAAAGTGGGTAAATTTGCGGCATGGGTTGGACCTGGGACTTCGATGTTGTGGCCATTTCGGAGACATGGATGGAGCAGGGACAGGAATGGTTGTTGCAGGTTCGGGGGTTTAGATATTTCAGTAAGCTCAAAGAAGGTGGTAAAAGAGGGGGGGGCATTGCAAGTCAAGGACAGTATTACGGTGGCAGAATGGACGTTTGATGAGGGCTCGTCTACTGAGTAAGTATGGGTTGAGGTTCGAAGCAGGTAAGGAGAGGTCACTCTGTAAGGGGATTTCTATAGGCCTCCCAGAAGTTCCAGAGATGTAGAGAACAGGATTGCAAAGATAATTCTGGGTAGGAGCGAAAGCAGCAGGGCAGGTGTTATTGGGGGACTTTAACTTTCCAAATATTGTCTGGAAACGCTGTAGTTCGAATATTTTAGAGGGGTCCGTTTTTGCACAATGTGTGCAGGAGGGTTTCCTGACACAATATGTGAGTAGGCCAATGGGAGGCGAGACCATATTGGATTTGGTACTGGATAATAAACCAGGACAGGTGTTAGATTTGGAGGTAGGTGACACTTTGGTAATAGTGACCACAATTCGATTATGTTTACTTTAGTGATGGAAAGGGATAGGTATATACCCCACGGCAAGAGTTATATCTGGGGGAAAGGCAATAATGATGCGATGAGGCAAGACGTAGGATGCAGCGGATGGAGTTGAAAACTGCAGGGGATGGGTACAATGGAAATGTCGAGCTTGTTAAAGGAACCGCTACTGCGTGTCCTTGATAAATATGTACGTGCCAGGCAGGAAGGAAGATGTCGAACAAGGGAACCGTGGTTTACTAAAGCAGTCGAAACACTTGTCAAGAGGAAGAAGGATGCGTATCTAAAGATGAGACGTGAAGGTTCATTTAGGACGCTCGAGAATTACAAGTTAGCTAGGAAGGAACTAAAGAGAGAGCTAAGAAGAGCCGGGAGGGGACATGAGAAGTCTTTAGCAGGTAGGATCAAGGATAACCCTAAAGCTTTCTCTAGATATGTCAGGAATAAAAGAATAACTAGGGTAAGAGTAGGGCCAGTCAAGGACAGTCGTGGGAAGTTATACTTGGAGTCAGAGGAGATAGGCGAGGTGCTAAATGAATATTGTTCGTCAGAATTCACACAGGACAATGACAATGTTGTCGCGGAGAATACTGAGATTCAGGCTACAAGACTAGAAGGGCTTTAGTTTCATAAGGAGGAGGTGTTAGCAATTCTGGAAAGTGTGAAAATAGGTAAGTCCCCTGGGCCGGATGGGATTTTTCCTAGGATTCACTGGAAAGCTAGGGAGGAGATGGCTGAGCCTTTGGCTTTGATCTTTAAGTCATCTTTCTCTACAGGAATAGTGCCAGAAGACTGGAGGATATCAAATGTCGCCCCCTTGTTCAAGAAGGGGAGTAGAGATAAACCAGGTGACTATAGACCAGTGAGCCTTACTTCCATTGTGGGCAAAATCTTTGAAAGGTGTATAAGAGATAGGATGGAAATCATCTGGAAAGGAATAATTTGATTAGAGATAGTCAACACGGTTTTGTGAAGGGTAGGTCGTGCCTCACAAACCTTATTGAGTACTTTGAGAAGGTGACCAAACAGGTGGATGAGGGTAAAGCAGTTGATGTTGGGTATATGGATTTCAGTAAAGCTCTTGATAAGGTTCCCCATGATAAGCTACTGCAGAAAATACGGAGGCATGGGAATCAGTGTGATTTAGCAGTTTGGATCAGAAATTGGCTAGCTGGAAAAAAACAAAGGGTGGTGGTTGATGGGAAATATTCAGACTGGAGTCCAGTTACTACTGGTATACCACAAGGTTCTGTTTTGGGTCCACTGCTGTTTGTCATTTGTACAACTGACCTGGAGGAGGGCGCAGAAGGATAGGCGAGTAAATTTGCAGAAGACATTAAAGTTGGTGGAGTTGTGGACAGTGTAGAAGGATGTTACATGTTACAAAGTGACATAGGTAAGCTGCAGCGCTGGGCTGAGAGGTGGCAAATGGGGTATAATGTAAAAAAGTGTGAGGCGATTCATTTTGGAAGGAATAACTGGAAGACAGTGTACTGGGCTACTGGTAAGATTCTTGCCAGTGTGGATGAGCAGAGATATCTCGGTGTCCATGTCCATAGATCACTGAATGTTGCCATCCAGGTTGAGAGGATTGTTAAAAAGGCGTAAGGTGTGCTAGCTTTTATTGGTAGAGGAATTGAGTTTCGGAGCCATGAGGTCATGTTGCACCTGCACAAAACTTTGGTGCGGCCGCATTTGGAGTATTGCGTGCAATGCTGGTCGCCACATTATAGGAAGGATGTTCAAGCATTGGAAAGGGTGCAGAGGGGATTTACCAATATGTTGCCTGTTATGGAGAGACGATCTTATGAGGAAAGGCTGAGGGACTTGAGGCTGTTTTCGTTAGAGAGAAGAAGGTTGAGCCGACTTAATTGAGGCATACAAGATGATCAGAGGATTAGATAGGGTGGACAGTGAGAGCTCTTTACCTCGGATGGAGATGTCTAGCACGAGGGGACATAGGTTAATATTGAGGGGAGATAGATATAAGACAGATGTCAGATGTAGGATTCTTTACTCAGAGAGTTGTAAGGGCGTGGAATGCCCTGCCTGCAACTGTAGTGGACTCGCCAACACTAAGGGCATTCAAATGGTCATTGGATAGACATATGGATGATAAGGGAATAGTGTAGATGGGCTTCAGAGTGGTTTCACAGGTCGGCGCAACATCGAGGGACGAAGGGCCTGTACTTCGCTGTAATTTGTCCTGATTCTGCTGCTCAATGATATCACCGTCAGGCACATTGTCGTAAGCAGCAGGGCCCGCAGGAGACTCCGGGATCACAGTAGTGGTGAGGGTCCCAGAAATCCTGAGATGGAGAGTTGGAGGAAATCCGTCATTTTGCTGTTTATTATGTCGGCCAATTTCATCCTGTTATGGTCAATGTTAATGGTTTATTCTATATGGTGGCGGATGTATTTTCTGGGGTCTCATTCTGTATGGTTAGATATGTATGTTCCGGAAATGGGCTTCATGTTGCAGATCCTGAATTGCTGCACAAACACTTTGATGTACGCCGTGACACAGACACACTTCAGACAGCAGTTGAAGAATGTGCTGAAAGTTCCCTTTTGTCCAATTCTTCAATTCATTAAATCCTGAGAGGAAACCTGACCAACACGAGATATTTCTCGTCCCACTGCCGGTGAAACTGACCACCCGCAGCCAGCCTGGCCCTGATTTACCATTCTGCATTACCAGGAGGGACTGGCCGATCAGTTGGGTCTGTGTGACTTCCCCCACGGCCGATCAGCTGGATGTTGTGACTACCCCCATGGCCCATCAGCTGGGTGTGCCTCCCCCCATGGGCGATCAGCTGGATGTGTGTTTCCCCACCCCCCATTGTTGATCAGCTGGTTGCGTGTCTGCCTCATTGCCGATCAGTTTGGTATGTGACTCCCCAATTGCCGATCAGCTGGGTGTGTTCTTACCGCCATTGCCGATTAGCTGGGAGTATGATTTCCCCCCCCATGGTCGATCAGCTGGGTGTGTGCTTCACGCCATGCCGATCAGCTGGGTGTGTGCTTCCCCCCATGCCGATCAGCTGACAGAGACAGTGACACAGACAGAGACAGAGAAACAGGCAGAGACACAGAGAAAAAGACATAGAAACAGACAGTGACACAGACACAGGCAGTGACACAGACGCAGACAGTGACACAGACAATGACAGAGACACAGACACAGGCAGAGACAGAGACAGAGACACAGACAGAGGCAGAGACAGTGATTCAGGCACAGACACAGACAGAGTGACAGACAAAGTCACAGACAGAGACACAGAAGGAGACAGTTTATCTCCAACCCGCCGTCAAACGGGTGCTGGTTCGGATTCCTTCGTCGGAAGCCATTCTCTTCCCAAACGCACATTAGTATTTTTGCGCTGGGCTACGGTGAATTCAGCCCCATAATGGCCGGCTGGCGGTATAGTCTATCCTGATACTGGCGGGACCGAGTATCCTGGGGGCGGGATTCACCGACCCCTCGCCTGGTCGGAGAATCGCCGGGGAGCGGCTTGATTTACGCCCCGTCACCCGGATGGTGGCTGCCGAATTCTCCGGTTCCAGTTTTTATGCGGCGGCGGGAATCGCGGCTCGCCTGTCAGGGGCCAGTGGCAGCGGATCCCAGCCTGCAGAGTCCTGGGGGGGCGGGGCGCGAGGGAATATGCCCGCCATCGGGGCCCTCCGATCCGCGGGTGGGCCTGTGCCGTGGGGGGGCACTCTTTTCCTCCGCACCGGCGGCTGTCAAGTACCGCCATGACCGGCACGGAGAAGAAACCACCGCGCATGCGCTGGGATGGCGCCAGCACACGCTGGCACTCCCGCGCATGCGCGAACCCGCTCCAGCACTTACCCCTTCGGCGCCGGTGGGCGCGGCGCCAAACCTTCCGGCGGCGGCCTAGACACTGAGGGCGCAATTCTCCGCACTCACGACGGTGCGAAGAATAGCGGGCGGCGTAAATATTTACAGCCACGCTGGTCTGACGCCCTCCCGCTATTCTCCCCACCCCCACGCCCGCCTTCCGACACGAATCGCTGCCCGCCGTTTTTTTACGGCGAGCAGCGATTCTCAGCTGGCCGATGGGCCGAATTCCAAGCCCTTTACAACCGTTTTTATGAATGTCAAACACACCTGGTCTGACCGTTCGTAAAAACGGCCGTAAAGTCGCTATCTGGGGAACCATGGCACCGATTGGCACGGCAGTAGCACGGCCGTGCCAAGGGTGCCATGAGCCCGCGATCGGTGGGCACCGATCGCGGGCAGCGGGTACATACCCCGCGCATTCTTTATCCTGCCGCCGCCCCGCTGTATCCATTCGCGGGGCGGCTGAGGGGCATACCGGCCAGCGCATCCGCGGGTTTCACGCAACTGCGTGATGACGTCATCCGCGCATGCGCGGGTTGGAGTCTTCCAATCCGCGCATGCGCGGCTGACGACATGTGACGCGTCAGCCGTCGCAAACTCTGGCAAGCGGGCTTAATGAAATTAGTTAAGCCCGCGATGCCGGAGTTCACGGCCACGGGATACTAGCCCCGACCGGGGACCAGAATCGGTTCCCGGTAGGGGGGGGGGCGGAGGCTGGCGTCAAACCCGCCCGTTTTTGACGCCAGCCTCACGGTTTCTCCCGGGTGCAGAGAATCACGCCCTGAAGGTGCGGAGGATTCCGTGAAGCACAGGAAAGGTGTTCGGCGGGATGGAGAATCCTGATACTGGCGGGCTGGGGTGGGGGTGGGGGGTGGGGGTGAAAGAAGGGAATACACAAGAAAACGTATGCAGTGGGATGGAGAATGCCACCCGACGTCAATAAAGACATGCGACCCAAGGTCCACGGTAGATAATGATATTTTACCCACGGACCACTGCAAAAAACGATATGCTACACAGAGGCCACTATAAAAAACGATACACTGTCCAGATGCAATAGGAAAAAATGATACATAACCGGCCGCTGGAGAAATGATATACTACCCAGGGACAACTATAAATAATGAAATTTCACCAAGGGACCATTGTGAATGATGTTATTCTACCGGGCAACTGCAAATAACGATACACTACAGAGGGACCACTGCAAATAACGATACACTACAGAGGGACCACTGTAATAATGCTGCACTACCCAAAGACCAATGTAAAGAATGATATACTACCCAGAATGCACTTACCTTACTGATATTCTGCCAACGGCCACGGTGTAAATGATATACTACCCAGAGACCACTGTAAATTATAATATGCTACCCAGGGACCACTGCAAATAATGATACACTACCCAGGGACCACTCCCGGCCAGCCCACCCACACACACTCCAGGCCCAGGCCACACCCGTCGCGCCCACAGCCACACTCCAGGCTACTTCCGGCCAGCCCACACACACACTCCAGGCCACTCGCGGCCACCTGACACACACAGTCCAGGCCATGCCACTCCCGGCCACCCCACACACACACTCTCTCCAAGCCAGGCCACTCCTGGTCAGCCCACATACATGCGCCAGGATCTCAGTGGCAGCAGCCACCTTAATGACGTGTAACCAACTCAGGCGCCAATGTGAACTGGGCGCGAGGCCCGCGGGCTCTCATCTGTACCAAGTACAGGTTCGGGCCGGCAGTGTGGACGATACTTTTGAAACGTGCGGGTGTGAGACAGAGGGTTGCTGACTGTTGAGGGCATGTCCGCCCACGACAGGCTGTCTTAGCATGTCACGGAATATCATAGAATTTACAGTGCAGAAAGGGGTCATTAGGTACATCGAGTCTCCACCGACCCTCGGAAAGAGCACTCGACCCAAGCCCACACCTCCACCCTATCCCCATAACCCAGTAACCCCACCCAACATCAAGGGCAATTTTTTCGACACTAACAGCAATTCAGCGTAGCCAATCCACCTAACCTGCAAACCTGTGGGAGGAAACTGGAGCACCCGGAGGAAACCCATGCATACACGGGGAGAAGGTGCAGACTCCACACAGACTGCGACCCAAGCCGGGAATGAAACCAAGGACCCTGGAGCTGTGAAGTAATTATGCTAACCACTATGCTACCGCGTTGTGTTTTCTGGGAAATGCACAGAAAAGCTCCAAAACCCGAAAGGAAACATCCTCAGGTTCCTGCAGCTGTGTAACTTCCCCCACAAGGAGATACAAACCTTCCCCAGAAACACACACATTCCAGTACTCGGTGGTAGGACTGGATTGGTTAGCGGACGGCAAATGCAGACGCATTTACAGCAGACTGATAGGAAACGTTAGGACTCCACTGGAGGAGAAGAGACAAAGGGGAGTGGGGCTGCGGAACTGGACAGAGAGAGGGGGCGGACTCTGGAAAGAGTCAACTCCACCTCCTCCTGCGCCGGGCTCAGCCTGATGCAGCTCAAGGTGTTGCACAGAGCGACCTCACCAAGACGCGTCTGAACGGGTTCTTCCCGGAGGTGGTGGACAATTTCGAGAGTTTCCCGGGGAGGGGGGCGGTCTACCATACCCGCATGTTCAGGTCCTACCCCAGACTCAGAGAATTCTGGACGGCCACCTTCGAGGCTCTCTCCAAAGGCGGCAGAGCCACCCCGGGACTCAGAATGACTCTCAGATCTCGCCGAATTCCTGAGGTTAGGGAAAATAACATTAGAAATAAGAGGTTCTGAGCAGGGATTCCACATCACATGAAGCAAATACACAGGCAGGTCTACAGACCTGTTTGCAGCCAGCAGCCAGTGGGGACGGGGGTGGGTGGAGCAAAGCCATTTATTGAAGGAAGCTCATGCCTCCCCGATACGGGGATAACCAGTTGCAAGAAGCAGACCCACCCTCCCTGGAAGACCTGTGTTCCAAGAGAGGAATGGGACCACCTCAGCACCCCTCAACACTATCAGAAAGGTCGACAACGGCAGCACGGTGGCGGAGTGGTTAACACTGCTGCCTCACAGCGCCGAGGTTCCAAGTTCAACCCCGGTTCTGGGTCACTGCCCTTGTGGAGTTTGCACATTCTGCTCGTGTTTGCGTGGGTTTCGCTCCCAGAACCCGAAGATGTGCAGTCTAAGTGTTTTAGAAAACATTTATTCAGTTCTCTAAAAAAAATTTTAAAGAAAGAAGTCTACAGACAAAAGGGGAGGGACGCAAAGCGCGCCAAGACACAGGATGGGGAAACTGGGGGCAACCACTGTCTCCAAGCGGGAAGGCCCCCAGTGGATCCCAATAAACCAGGGTAAAAAATAAACAGAAATGTAAAAATGTCAGTAATCTCCCGCATCAGAGACCAGTCACGGCCATGGTGACAGCGGGGAGCTCAAGGCAGGCGGTTTTGAGATGTGTAGTTTTCTTGTTGGTCGTTGTTTAATATTCAATGTGTGAAACACAACTCTTTTTCTTTTCTATTCTGTAACTGTTCCTGGAAACATCAATAAAAACATATTGTTTTTAAATTGCGCCGACCTGAATCTCTTGTGCAAAGCTCCATCTGATATTCGAAGGTCAGAATTGTACTGACGTGTATTAATCCATTCCCCAGAGCCATTCAGATAAAACCAGCGCCTAAAAATACCATAACCACAACAGCACATGTTCAGCTCGAACCTTTCTTTTAATTCCAATTATTTTGATTCCTCCCCAACCTCTTCACCCTCTGGCTGCCTTATGTGTGTCTGGGTGGACGGTGGGATGGGGTTTCCGAAATAGGTAGATTATTTCCTTCAGACGCTCATCTTTTATACGTGTTATTAATAAATAGTTTATTAATATTTTACCTATTAATCTGGTGCCAGTAACTCATTGGAGCAGTCAATGGTTTAAAACCTTTGGAAAACACGCAACTCATTGGTTAATTGACTTCTGTTGCGACTCCCGGGGTCTGCGGGATTGGAACTGGCCGCACACTCACCAAGGAAGTAGGAACAATATTCACTACAGTTCAGAATAATGAGTGGGGCTGGATGATGGAAACCTATAAAAAAGGTAAATGTAGGAATGATGCTCCCGATGGCACAGGAGACCGGACCTAGGGGCACAGCCTGAGGATGCGGATAGGCCATTTAATACTGATAGGAGACATTTCCTCACACAGGAGACCGGAACTAGGGGCACAACCTGAGGATGCGGATAGGCCATTTAATACTGATAGGAGACATTTCCTCACACAGGAGACCGGAACTAGGAGCAGAGCCTGAGGTCGCGGATAGGCAATTTAATACTGATAGGAGACATTACCTCACACAGGAGATCGGAACTAGGGGTACAGCCTGAGGATGCGGATATGCCATTTAATACTGATAGGAGACATTTCCTCACACAGGAGATCGGAACTAGTGGCTCAGTCTGAGGATGCTTATAGGCCATTTAATACTGATAGGAGACATTTCCTCACACAGGAGACCGGAACTAGGGGCACAGCCTGAGGATGCGGATAGGCCATTTAATACTGATAGGAGACATTTCCTCACACAGGAGATCGGAACTAGGGGCACAGCCTGAGGATGCCGATAGGCCATATAATACTGAAAGGAGACATTTCCTCACACAGAGAGTTGTGAACCTGTGGAATTGTCCGCCACAGAAAGTAGTTGAAGTTAAAACATTGCATATTTTCAAGGAGCAGTTGGTTATGACACTTGGGACTAAAGGGATCCATGGATAGGGAGGGGAAAAAAGGAACAGGTTAATTAGTCGGATGATCAGAAATGAACATAATGCATGTGAAGCAGAGTAAATGGGCCGAATGGCCTCCTCCTGCACCCATGGTCCATGTTTCTCTATAACAATCCCCTTCCAATAATGTCAGAACACCCACTGAACTGAGAGGTAGAAATGACTTTCTTTCCCAAGACCCTTGCAGTGCGAGCTCTCTCGTTAATGAGACAGGGAGAACTCAATCTATATTGTCTACAAGGTCAGCAGTTCGGTACCGGCGTGTTGGTTTGGTTCATTGTCACACGTACCGAGAAGCAGTGGAACCTATTGTTCTCCGTGCCGCTCAGGCAGATCATTCCGTCCATGAAAGGAAAATACATAATAGGGCAAACACAAGATATATAATGCAATACATAGAGACAGGCATCGGCTGAAGCATACGGAGTGTAGTACCACTCAGGAGATAAGATATGTGGAGATCAGATCAGTCTATAAGTCCATCAACCCATAAGAGGGTCGTTTTGAAGACTGGTAACAGTGGGAAGAAGCTCTTTTAGCACCTTTCGGTGCGTGTTCTCACACTTTTGTATCTCCTGTCCAATGGAAGAATTTAGAAGAGTGAGTAAGCCGTGCGAGAAGTCTTTGATTATGCTGCCCGCTTTCCCCAGGCAGCGGAAGGTGTAGATGGAGTCAATGGAAGAGAGTCGGGTTCGTGTGATGGATTGGGCTGTGATCACCACTCTCAAGTTTCTTGCAGTCTTGGGCCGAGCAGTTGCCATATCCGGCTGTGATGCAGCAAGATATGATGCTTTCTGTGGTGATCTATAACCTTTTTAAGAGTTAATGAGGACATGCAAAATTTCCTTCGTTTCCTGAGGACGTAACGGCGCTCTTGCTCTTTCTTGATGGTAGCAGTGACGTGGGTGCACCAGGACAGATTGTTGGTGCTGTGCACCTAGAGGAATTTGAAACTGCTAACCATCACCATCTCGGCGCAGTTGATGCTGACAGGGGTGTGGACAGTAATTTGCTTCCTGAAGTCAATGACCAGCTCTTTAGTTTTGCTGGAATTGAGGGAGAGATTGCTGTCGCTGCACCACTCCACTGGGTTCTCAATCTCCCTCTTGTATTCTGACTCGCCGTTATTCCAGATCCGACCCACTATGGTCGTATCGTCAGCAGACTTGTAGATGGAGTTGGAGCCCAATTTTACCACAGAGCCGTGTGTGTACAGGGAGTAGAGTAGGGGACAAAGTAGACAGCCTTGCGGGGCTCTAGTATAGAGGACTATTGTGGAGGAGGTGTTGTTGTTTATTCTTACTGATTGCAGTCTGTGGGTCAGGACGTCAAGGATCCAGTTACAGAGTGAGGAGCCAATTCCTAAATTGGCTTGTATTATGGTATTGAAAGCGGAGCTGTCGTCGATCAATAAGAGTCTGATGTCCGATTCCTTGTTGTCCAGTGGAGGGCAAGAGAACTGGCGCCTGTTATGGACCGGTTGTGGCGGTATGTGAATTGTAGTGGATCTCGGCATTCTAGGAATATGGAGTTGATGTGTCTCCTGACTAACCTCTCGAAGCACTTCATTGCGTTCGATGTCAAGTGCATTAGAACATAGAACATAGAATAGTACAGAACAGAACAGGCCCTTCGAACAGGCCCTCGATGTTGTGCCGAGGAATGATAACCCTACTCAAACCCACGTAACCACCCAATACCCGTAACCAAACAACCCCCCCCCCTTAATCTTACTTTTTAGGACACTACGGGCAATTTATCATGGCCAATCCACCTAACCCGCACATCTTTGGACTGTGGGTGGAAACCGGAGCACCCGGAGGAAACCCACGCACACACGGGGAGGACGTGCAGACTCCGCACAGGCAGTGACCCAGCCGGGAATCGAACCTGGGACCCTGGAGCTGTGAAGCATTTGTGCTAACCACCATGCTACCGTGCTGCCTACGTCCTACGTGCATTGGAAGCACATTTCCTGGTTTGTTTGGCAGCGTTATGTGACCATCTTCTTGAAGCAGGGGGGGACCTTGGAAAGGAGTACGGAAAGATTGAAGATAGTCATGAACACATCTGCCAGCTAGTCTGCGCAGGATCAGTGCACGGCCAGGGACCGTCGTCTTCTGAAGGTTCACATTTAAGAACGCCGATCTGATTTAGGAAGGTGTGACATTGTGTTTGGTGTGAGCGGGGCAGCTGGGACAGTCGACAGAGCTTTGATGGTGTCCTGCACGAACCTAGCGCAGAATGCATTGAGCTAATCAGAGAGGGATGCACTGCTGCTGGACATTCTGTTCAGCTTCGCTTTGTAGTCCGGTATGTTGATTATCTAGTTCCATTGTGAAACTTGAAATTGAAACTGCTCCCACCGTGTCTCAGATAGTGTATCCCAGATTATAACAATCCTCTGTCAGTATTTATCTAATTCCCTTGTGAAACCTACTATTGAATATGTCCCCATCCTGTCTTCAGACAGTCAATTCCATATTATGCCAAGCGCCTGCCAGGGGAGTGGTTCTCCGCCCAGGATGGGCCGAACGTCCGTAGCCAAAAAGTCGAGTCCCACCGGCACCGTTCGAACATCCTCTTTGCCGGCGGGACCTCGGCATTGAAGGATCCGGAGGCGGCCTGTAGGGAGGGAAGTGGGTCTAAGACCGGGGATGGGAGGCCTCCGTAATGGTCTGTCCCGCAATGGGGGCCCATCGATCTGCGGGCTGCCCTCTCAGGCTGAGGGCCTCCTTTCTTCCGCACCGACTCCTGTAGCCACATGCCATTTGGCGTTGAGGCCGGCGTGGGGAAGAAACCCACTGCAAATTCATGCGTTGGCACATGTCCAACAGCGCATGCGCAGATCCCGCCAAGCATACTTTAAACTGGTATCGGAAGCTGGAGCAGAGTGGGCTGCTCCAACGCCGTGCTAGCCCCCTGTGCCCGGAGAATCGGGCCCCGGAATAACCGCTGAAGCCGGCGTGCAACATTCCCGTTTTTCCGCTGGCGTCAACACTTCGCCGCTCGATTGGAGAACCCTGCCCAGTATTTATCCAACTTTAATGTGAAACTTGCTGTTGAATCACCTACCATCCTGCCTTCAGGCGCGTTATTCCAGATTATAACAGACCCCTGTCACTTTTTATCCAGTTCGATTGTGAAACTTACTGTTGAATCTGCTCCCAACGTGTCTTCATAAAATGTATCCCAGATTCTAACAGCTCTGTATTAAATGTCCTATCAATATGCTCACGCCGTCTTTGATGAATTATTCTAAATCTTGTTACTGGTGCTGATTTCAGTGGAACCCTTTCTGTTCACTCTCTCTAAACTCCTTCCTACTCTGGAGTCGTCTGTGAAATTGCTCTTTACCTGAAACTGATCTCCAGATTACAATTCCAGTTCATTGATCCCACCATCCAACATCAGGGATCCTTCATCCCTGACAATATTACATTAAATACCGTTTGTTTTCTCTCCAAGATCCTCTCATCCTTTTGTATATTTTGCGGCAGAAAAAGAAGCAATTCCTCAGTTATATTCCTATCTATGAACCTGGTTATAACTTTAGAGGCTATTGGCAAAGTATTTGATGGTGGGATTCAAATACTCAGGTGGTTGCCTTCGACCTGTACAGTCCAGATGGGCCGAATGGCCTTTATGTGCTCGGGACCTCGATGACTCTCTGATCCTAACATCCTTCTTTTTGGAGTCTCGGCCTCTATTGATAAAGGTAAATGTCTTCTGAGGGTTTCCAATCTTATCAACATGCCCTTCCAGTGCAAAGTGTGTACATGAAGCCGCTCCCTTCCTGCACAATTTTTAAGATTGTCCCGTTTAGTTTATATTTAATGTCTCAGCTCTCCTCCCTAACGCATCATCAACACGTTGGTGATTTGAATTTACCTTCCCGTGACTTTGCCTTTCACAGATATGGGAACATCTTGCTGAAGATTGCTGCGACCCTGCTCACTTTTTTCATTGCTGAGTGTCTGTCATTTGTTAATGCTGAAATTATTTCCATTGAAATCTATTGCAGTGAATTGTATCTTGAAGAGCAATTGCCCGAATGTGGACGCCGAGTGAACATCAATGTCTACTCCCCTCCTGTCCGAATAACTATCATTCACCGCTTCTCTCTGCTTTCTGTTACTCGGTCAATATCATATTCACACTGCCACAGACCTTTAATCCACGGCTTTGGGACTCGCTACCAACTCTAATAAATGACATTTGATCACAATATGTTCCAGTACATGAATTCATATCAGTTCCCTCATCAGTCCTCCAGTTATTGTGTGCAATAACATGCCGTGTGATTTACCACGAAGATCGCCGTGCTTCCAGTAACTCATAACACCATTTCCTCGCGAAAGAGCAATATTCCTGTTGTCCAGTCTGACATCTCGAAATGTCGTGGTGACTAACATTGAACAGACTGCTCTGTCACTCCAGGCTTTATCCCGCTCCCCTGTTATAAATAGGATGGGATATTGAAAATCCCTCAGACCCCTGGAACCACTCAGACATCAATGAGGATTGAATATCAGGGTCAGTGTTTGCACTATTTCCACACTCCATCCCTCAATCACTATCACACAGCCGATCCAGACCCGGATAATCTTGTACTTAATTGTGATATAAAAAGTATTGGGTTGAACGGGGTTAACTGAGCCTGTTTGTTTAGTAACTGTGATTAATGTTAGTCTCCATGGATTCTAACACTGTCAGTAGAGGGTTTCTCTCTGCTATTAATAAGCGATTCCTTTCACTGTGTTATCCCCAACTGGCAGCGGGAGCGTCAACTCCAACATTAACAGAGATCAGCGGCTCCAGAGAGACCGAGAGGAGGGGACAGAATCTAGGAACAATCCACAGGAACGTTACAGCAATGGATCAGAATGTGGGAACTATCCCCAGGAACGTTACAGCAATGGGTCAGAATCTCTGAAGTATCCACAGGAACGTTACATCAATGGGTCAGAATCTGGGAACTATACACAGGAACGTTACAGCAATGGATCAGAATCTGGGAACTATCCACAGGGATATTGCAGCAATGGATCAGAATCTGAGAACTATCGATCGGAACCTCCCAGCAATGGACAGGAGTTTATCCCTGGGTCTTGACTTCATGTCTTCCCAGTATTTACCAATGCAAATCCACGGCGCACTGATGATAATGCAAGCTGGTTACTATCCCCTTCTGGCTGTTGTCGGTGTCCCTGGTAAGTCTCCCTGTCCTGTTATTTATTGTATGAGCCACTTTACGTGTATTATTGCTCTCGTCATTTACATCTTGTAAAGATTGAATCCACGTTTCTCAGTTCATAAGTTTGTAAGTTAATCACATACAGGCCCATTTGGCCCATCGAGTCCGTTCCGTCATTCGTTCATGGCTGATCTCATTATCGGCTAAACGTCACCGTCCAGCACATTATCCAACATTCTCAATCTATCCAATTCAAGAAACCAATTCAAAATCTATCGAGCTCCTCCTTAAATTTACTCACTGTCCCAGCATGCATCGCGCCCTGGGCAGCAATTCCACAGATTCAAATCCCTTTGGGAGAAGTAGTTTCGCCTGAGCTCTGTTTGCCATTTACTGCCTGTTATCCGGAGATTATGACCTCTCGTTCAAGAAAGCCACAGGAGAGAAAGCATGTGCTCAACTTCTACTTTATCAATACTTGTTATCATCTTGTAAACCCCAGTTTGAGCACGATTGATTCCTTCTTCTCCACTCTCGAGAGTAGAGGAGCAGAGTGTGAGGCAAATCTGACACAACAAGGAACTGGTCACTGAACAGTGTCACCTCCTTCAACACGACCTGCAGACACGCCAGGGCGTGGATGCTCCTGTCAGCTGCAGTTAACGTCACAGATCCATTGACATTCTCTGTATCCGGAATTGAAAAGCCCTCTCAGTCATGGTGGCCATGACACTGTTGTGGTTTGATGCAACATTGCAGGGGCGTCTTGTATCACAAGAAAGGGGTTAATTGAGAAGAAGTAAATGGTTGAATATATTGGCACATAAATCTCTGTAACAGTTTTTTAATTGGGGCTCCCGCAGCCACTGTGTCAGTGCCCTGCTTCCAGGGATTATTAAGAAGTAAATGTTTAACTATATAAAGCACAGAGGTCTCTGAAACAGCTTTTTAATTGGGGGCTCCCGAGGCCACACTGCCTCTCCCCTGCTCCCTGGGATTATTGAGACATAAATGGTTAACTATATGCAGCACAGTGGTCTCTGAAACAGCTTTTAATTGGGAGCTCCCGAGGCCACCCTGCCTGTCCAGCTCTCCCATGGATATTGAGAAGTAAATTGTGAACTACATACAGGCACAGATGTCTCGGAAACAGCTTTTTAATTGGGGGCTCCAGGACCACCCTGCCTCTCCCCTGCTCCAACGGATTACTCCCCATCAGTCGGGGTTCACACACTCACACACTACTGCCCCCGAGCGGGTAACGTGGACCACATGGGATCACCCCTGAAAGACGCAGCGCCATCAGATTCCTCACCTTTACGCCCCTCAACAGCAAACAGACAACTTGAGTCATTTACAGTGAATTGTATACAAGGAAAGCTGGAGGCAGTAAAAATGGTCAGTTCAAAAAAGTTCTTCACGGGGTAATATGAGGCATGGTAGATCACCTTGGGCCCCATTCGACTCCTCCACCAATGGGATAGTGTTGTGGTAAGCAGCAGGATGTTGCCTCCAGGGTTCGACACCACTTCGGGGACACCACCCCCCCCCCCCCTCTACAGCTCAATCGGGGTCACCAGTGAGTTCTCTCCGGATTCACCTTTGGAAGGAGCTGCGCACCGAAAGCTAGCGATTTGAAACAAACCTGTTGGACTTTAACCTGATGATGGTAAATATCTTCCTATTCTCGACGGAACTCTCCGGGTCCCTCGGTTCCGGCTCTGCAGCGGGGGAAGTGGCGATGGCCGCAGGCCCCAACTGTTCAGACATTGGAGTGTGACCTCTCCTGAAATGGTCAAAGTATTTCTCAACTCTTCTGCCTGGCAATTCCACCATGCCTGAAACTGGACCATCGGTCAGGCAATTCCACCATGCCTGACACTGAACCGTCTGCCTGGCAATTCCACCATGTCTCACACTGGACCGTCTGCTGGTAATTCCACATGTCTGACACTGAACCGTCTGACTGGCAATTCTACCATGCCTGACACTGGACCAGACGCAGCTCAATTATGCGGAGTAACGACGGTGGGCCTGAAGCAAAGTCTCGAACAAAGACAAGGTCTCCGACTTTATATGGCCTCTCTCCTTTTACTGAGTTATGTTTCTTTTATTGAGAAGCCAGTGGCACCTCCAGCCACCCCACCAAATGGGGGACAATGTGGTCAAACGAGCCTGGTATTGATGCCCTCTAAATGGCTATCCGGTGTGACTCCAGTTGTGCTGAGTAGTGGGTAGGGTTTGGGGGGTATATAATTCGAGACAAGGATGTCAGCTAACTTGATGTGTCCTTTCTGTTGTCTCTCAGTTACGCAGCCGGACAAGACTGCTTCCTCTTTCAGTCTGTCACTGCCCTTGATGTTGTTATCAGATACCAAGTCGGCCCAGACGTTTTTCACCACCGTCACTCTGCAAATGTCCATGATTCGGTCTCTTAGTTTCCCAGCCGGCCGGGACTGCCACCACCACTGTCACTCTGTCAGTTTCTTGCTGTGGTGTCTCAGTTAACCAGCCGGCCCTGCCTTTAACCACCACTGTACTCTATCACTGCCCTTGCTGTTGTCTCTCAGTTACCTAGCAGGCCCAGAATGCTCCCACCACTGTCACTCTTTCACTGTAAGAAGTCTTACAACACCAGGTTAATGTCGAGAAAGTTTGTTTCAAATACGATCTTTCGGGGCATTGTTCCATCCTCATCATGACTCTGTCACTGTCCCTCAGTTACCCAGCCGGTCCGGACCGCTCCCACCGTGACTGTTCTTGCTGTTGTCTCTCAGATTACAAGCCGGCCCTGATTGTTCCCACCACTGTCACTCTGTCACTGTCTGTGTTGTTGTCTTGCAGTTAACCAGATAATCCGGACCACCCACTGTCACTCTGTTAGCGTCCTTGCTGTTGTCTCTCAGTTACCCAGCCGGCCCAGACTGCTCCCACTGTCACTCTTTCAGTGTCCTTGCTGTTGTCTCTCATTTATCCATCCGGCCCAGACAGCTCCCACGTCTGTCACACAGTCACTATCCTTGCTGTTGTCTGTCAGTTACCCAGCGGGACCGAATGCTCCCACTGCCACGCGTCTTGCTGTTGTCTCTCAGTTAACGAATCGTCCCAGACTGCTCCCACCACTGTAACTCTGTCACTGTCCTTTCTCTTGTCTCTCAGATGACCAGCCAGCCCTGACTGTTCCCAACACTGTCACTGTCGTCTTGTTGGCTCGCAGTTCGCCAGCCGTCCCAGACTGCTCCCACTGTCTCTCTGTCAGCGTCCTTGCTGCTGTCTCTTAGTTAACAAGCCTGACCAGATTGCTTTCAACACTATCACCCTGCCACCGTCCTTACTGTTGTCACTCAGTTACACACTGTCCCAGAATTCTCCAACTGACACGCTGTCGTTGTCCTTGCTGTTGTCTCTCATTTACCCAGGCTGCCCAGACTGCTCCCACTGTCACTCTATCACTGTCCTTGTTGTTGTCTCCCAGTTAGCCAGCCGTCCCAGATTGCTCCCACTGTCACTGTACCACTGACCTTGCTGTTGTCCCTCTGTTACCCAGCCGTCCCAGACTGCCCCCACCACTGTTACTCTGTCAGTGTCCTTGCTATTGTCCCTCTGTTACCCAGCCGTCCCAGACTGCTCCCATTGTCACTGTCACCCTTTCACTGTCCTTGCTGTTATCTCTCATTTACGCAGCCGGCCCAGAATTCCCCCATCACTGTCACCTGTCACTGTCCTTGCTGTTGTATCTCAGTTGGCTAATTGTCAGCACTGCTACCACCCACTGTGTCTGTGTCACTATCGTTGTTGTTGTATCTCAGTTTACCATCAGAACCATACTGCTCCCACTGTCACTCTGTCACTGTCCTTGCTGTTTTCTCTCAGATAACCAGCCGGCTCAGAATTTTCCCACTGTCACTCTGCCATTGACCTTTCCGGTTGTCTTTCTGTTACCCAGCCAGCCCAGACTGCTCTCGCTGTCAGTCTGACAGTGTTATTTTTGTTGCCCGTGTTACACAGCCGGCCCAGAATATTCTCAGCACTGCCACTCTGTCACTATCCTTGTTGTTGCCCCTCAGTTACACAGCCGGCCCAGAATGCTATCAGCACTTTCACTCTGTCACTGTCCGTGGTGTTGTCTCTCAGTTACCCAGCCGGCCCAGACTGCTCCCTCTGTCGCTCTATCAGAGTCCTTGCTGTTGTTTCTAAGTTACCCAGCCGGTCCAGACTGCTCCCAGCACTATCACTCTGTCACTGTCGGTGGTGTTGTCTCTCAGTTAAACTGACGGCCCAGAGTGCAACCACTGTCACTCTGCGAGTGTCCTTGCTGTTGTCTCTCAGTTGCGCTGCCGGCCTAGATGCACTCAGCACTGTCACTCTCTCAGTGTTAATGCTGTTGTCTCTCAGTTACCCAGCCTGCGCCATCTGCCGCTGTCAAAGTCCTTGATGTTGTGTCAGGTACCCAGCCGACCCATACTGCTCCGACCACTGCCACTCTTTCAGTGACCTTGCTGTTTTCGCTCATTTAACCTGCCCGCCCAGACTGATCCCACTGTCGCTATGTCACTGACCTTGCGGTTGTCTCTCAGTTACCCAGTCTGCTCAGACTTCCTCTGTCACTGTTTCAGTGACCTTGCTGTTTTCTCTCAGATAACCAGCCAGCCCAGTCTGCTCCCTATTCACTCTGCCAGTGTCCTTGCTGTTGTCTCTCAGTTACGCAGCCGTTCCAGACTGCTCCCACCACTGAAGCCCTGTCAATGTCCTTGCTCTTGCCTCGCAGATAACCAGCCTGCCCAGAATTTTCCCACTGTCACTCTGCCACTGTCCTTGCTGTTGTCTCTCAGTTACCCAGCCGGGAGAGTCTCTCCCGCTGTCACTCTGTCACTGTCCTTGCTGTTGTCTCTCAGTCACCTAGCCTGCCCAGACTATTTCCGCGATTGTCACTCGCCTTGATGTTGTCTCTCTGTTACAGAGCCAGCCCAGACAGTGCCCACTGTCAATCTGTCAGTGTCTTTGATGTTGTCTCTCAGTTAACCAGCCAGCCCAGGCTGCACCCACCACTGTCACTCTGTGAGTGCCCCTGATGTTGTCTCTCAGTTATCCAGCCGGCACAGACTGCTGTCCCTGTTACTCTGGTTTAGCACACTGGGTTAAATCGCTGGCTTTTAAAGCAGACCAAGGCAGGCCAGCAGAAGTGTTCAATTCCCGTACCAAGTCCCGCGAACAGGCGCCGGAATGTGGCGTCTGGGGATTCTCACAGTAACTTCATTTGAAGCCGACTTGTGACAACAAGCGATTGTCATTTAATTTTATATCCTTACTGTTGCCTCTCAGTTACCGAGCACGACAACCGGCTCATTCTTCAGGTGAATGGAAAGGCTTGTTCCAGAAATGTTTATATTTACATGTTTACAAGCCTTTCCATTCACCTGAAGAAGGAGCCGTGCTCCGAAAGCTCGTGTTTGAAACAAACCTGTTGGACTTTAACCTGGTGTTGTAAGACTTCTTACTGTGCTCACCCCAGTCCAACGCCGGCATCTCCACACACCTACAGATGCTGAAAGATGCCCTCGTACGAACGGGATATGGCGCTCGACTCATTGATCGACAGTTCCACCGCGCCACAGCAAAAAACCGCACCGACCTCCTCAGAAGACAAACACGGGACACCACAGACAGAGTACCCTTCGTCGTCCAGTACTTTCCTGGGGCGGAGAAACTACGACATCTTCTTCGCAGCCTCCAACACATCATCAGCGAGGATGGACATCTTGCCAAGGTCATCCCCACACCCCCACTACTGGCCTTCAAACAACCGCGCAACCTCAAACAAACCATTGTTTGCAGCAAATTACCCAGCCTTCAGAACAGCAACCACAACACCACAAAACCCTGCCAGGGTAATCTCTGCAAGACATGCCAGATCATCGACATGGACACCACCATTACACGTGGAAACACCACCCACCAGGTACGCGGCGCATACTCGTGCGACTCGACCAATGTAGTCTACCTCATACGCTGCAGGAAAGGATGTCCCGAAGCGTGGTACATTGGCGAGACCATGCAGACACTGCGACAACGAATAAACGGGCATCGTGCGACTATCAACAGGCAGGACTGTTCCCTTCCAGTTGGGGAACACTTCAGCAGTCAAGGACATTCAGCCTCTGATCTCCGGGTCAGCATTCTACAAGGAGGCCTTCAGGAGACGCGACAACGCAAAATTGCTGAGCAAAAACTTATAGCTAAGTTCCGCACGCATGAATGCGGACTCAACCGGGATCTGGGATTCATGTCGCATTACATTCGGCCCCCACCAACAAGCCTGGACTTGCAGAGGCCTACCGACTGAACTGGCTTGGGACAATTCACACCTCTTTAACCTGGAGTTACCTCTCTCTCTGCATCTTTGATGATTTGATTGCCTGCAGGTGCTCGCATTCCGGGGCATCTCTGACTGTGTCTATATAAACATTTCTGGAACAAGCCTTTCCATTCACCTGAAGAAGGAGCCGTGCTCCGAAAGCTCGTGTTTGAAACAAACCTGTTGGACTTTAACCTGGTGTTGTAAGACTTCTTACTGTGCTCACCCCAGTCCAACGCCGGCATCTCCACATCAACTCTTTCAGTGACCTTGCTGATTTCTTCATTTAACCAGCCGGCCCAGGGTGCTCCC
Organism: Scyliorhinus canicula; assembly: GCF_902713615.1. Taxonomy (NCBI): domain Eukaryota; kingdom Metazoa; phylum Chordata; class Chondrichthyes; order Carcharhiniformes; family Scyliorhinidae; genus Scyliorhinus; species Scyliorhinus canicula. The sequence goes on from NW_024055722.1 coordinate 120,878, forward strand.
AAACTCACTCAGTCACTCTAATGAAAATGAAATGAAATGAAAATCGTTTATTGTCACGAGTAGACTTCAATGAAGTTAATGTGAAAAGCCTCTAGTCGCCACATTCCGGCGCCTGTCCGGGGAGGCTGGTACGTGAATCGAACCGTGCTGCTGGCCTGCTTGGTCTGCTTTAAAAGCCAGCGATTTAGCCTTGTGAGCTAAACCAGCCCCTAAGAGACATTGGGGTTGTCTCTCAGTTACCCAACCGGCAATGGCTGCTCACACCACTGTTACTCTTTCAGTGATCTTGATGTTGCCTCTCAGTTACCTTGCAGACCTTGCCACTATACCAGATTCCCTGTTGTCTCTCAGTTACGCAGCCGTCCCCGACTACTCTCACAACTTTAGCTCTGTCACTGTCCTTGCTGTTGTCTCTCAGTTACCCAACCGGCCCAGAATGCTCTCAGCACTGTGACTCTGTCACTATCCTTGCTGTTCTCTGTCAGATACACAGCCGGTCCAGAAGGTTCTCTCCACTGTCCCTCTGTCAGTGTTCTAGAACAAACAACTTCAGAGCACGGGAACAGACCCTTCGGCGATCCCAGTCTGTGCCCGTCCAGATCCTTTATCTTAATGTGTCTCCTATTTTCCAATGTCTACTTCCCTCTGTTTCGCGCCCGTTCAAACATCTGTCTAGATGCATCTTAAATGATGCCATCGTGCTCGCCTCTACCACCTCCCCTGGCAAAGCGTTCCAGGCACCCACCACCGTCTGCGTATAAAACGTTCCACGCACATCTCCTGTGAATGTTCCCCGTCTCACCTGGAAATCGTGACCCCTTGTAATTGACACCACGATCTTGGAAAATGATTGTTGCTATCCACACTGTCCACAAGTCTCATAATTTTGTAGGCCTCAATAAGGTCCCCCCTCAACCTACGTCTTTCCAACGAAAACAATCCTAATCTACTCATCCGTTCTTCATAGCTAGCACCCTCCATACCAGGCAACATCCTGGTGAACATCCTCTGCACCCTCTCTAAAGCATCCACATCCTTCTGGTAATGTGGCGACCAGAACTGCACGAAGTACTCCAAATGTGGCCGAACCAAAGTCCTATACAACTGTAACATGACCTGCCAACTCTTGTACTCAATACCACGTCCGTTGAAGTGAAGCATGCTGTATGCCTTCTTCACCACTCTATCAACCTGTGTTGCCACCCTCAGGGTATAATGGACCTGAACTCACAGGTCTCTCTGTACATCAATTTTCCACAGGATTCTTCCATTGTCCATATAGTCCGGTCTTGAATTTGGTCTTCCAAAATGTATCACCTCGCATTTGCCTGGATTGCACTCCATCTGATATTTCTCAGGCCAACTCTCCAATCTATCTATATTTTGCTGTGTTCTCTGACAGTCCTCCTCGCTATCTGCAACTCCACCAATATTAGTATCATCTACAAACTTACTAATCAGACCACCTTCCTCCAGGTCATTTATGTATACAATAAACAACATCGGACCGAGCAGGGATCCCTGTGGAACACCACTAGTCACCCTTGTCTATTTTGAGACATTCAATTCCACCACTACTCCGTCTTTTGTTGCCCCGGTCAGTTCTATACCCAACTAGTTAGTACACCCTGAACCCAACTTCACTTTTTCCAAACCTGCCATGTGAAACTTTATCAAACGCCTTACTGAAGTCCATGTATATGACATCTACAGCCCTTCCCTCATCAATTAACTTTGTCACTTCCCCAAAGAATTCTATTAGGTTTGTAAGACATGACCTTCCCTGCACAAATCCATGCTGCCTACCACTGATAAGTCTATTTTCTTCCAGAAGTGAATCGATCCTATCCCTCAGTATCTTCTCCAACAGTTTGCCTGCCACTGACTTCAAGCTCACAGGTCTATCATTCCCTGCATTATCCGTGCTACCCTTCTTAAACAAAGGGACAACATTAGCAATTCTCCAGTGCTCCGTGACCTCACCCGTGCTCAAGGGTTCAGCATAGATATCTGTTAAATCCCCAGCCATTTCGACCCTCGCTTCACTCAGTAAGCTGGGATAGATCCCATCGGACCTAGTGACTTGTCCACCTTACTGCCTTTCAGTATACACAAAACTTCCCCCTTCCGTATGACAACGTGACCTAGATTATTTAAACATCCATCCCTCGACTCAACATGCATCATGTCCCTTTCCAAGGTGAATACCGATGCAAAGTACTCATACAGATGCTCACTCATCTCCTCTGACTCCACGCATAAATTCCCTCTTTTGTCTTTGAGTGAGCCAATCCTTTTTCTAGTTACCCTCTTGCTTCTTAATACGAATAAAAGGCTTTGGGGTTTTCCTTAACCCTGTTCGCCAAAGATATTTCATGACTCATTTTAGCCCTCTTTATTGCGCGTTTGTGATTCGTCCTGCTTTCCCGATATTCCTCCAAAGCTATATCAGTTTTTAGTTGCGTCGATCTGTCGTATGCTTCTCCTTGCTGCAGTCGCTCAGCCACCATCGGACACAGGATGCCCCGACCACTGGTGCTCTGTCACTGTGTTTGTTGTCTCTCAGTTACCCAGCCGGCCCAGACTGCTCCCACTGCCACTTTCAATGTCCTTGCTTTTGTCTCTCACTTGCCCAACCGGCCCAGGCTGCTCCCACCACTCTCACTCTTTCAGTGACCTTGCTGTTTTCTCTCATTTAACCAGCCGTCCCAGACTGCTCCCACTGTTACCTGTCACTGACCTTGCTGTTATCGCTCAGTTACTCAGCCGCCACCGACTGCTCCCACCAGTGTAGCTCTTTCACTGTCCTTGCTGTTGATTCTCAGATAACCAGCTGGCCCAGAATTTTCATACTGTCACTCTGTCACTGTCCTTCCGGTTGTCTCCGAGTTGCCCAGCCGGACCAGATCTTTCCCCTTGTCACTCTGTCATTGACCTTGCGGTTTTCTCTGTTACCCAGCCTTCCCAGACTGCACCCACTGCCACTGTAATTGTCCTCGTTTTTGTCTATCAGTTACCCAGCCGATCCTGACGGCTCCCATTGTCACTCTACCAGTGTCCTTGCTGTTGTCTCTCAGTTACTCAGCCGCCCTCGACCGCGCCCACCACTGTAGCTCTGTCACTGTTCTTGTTCTTGCCTCTCATCTACAAAGCCGGCCAGATTGCCCCCACTGTCACGTTATCAGTGTCCTTGATGTTGCTCCACAATTACACAGCTGGCCCAGAATGCTCCCACAACTGTCACTCTGTCGCAGTCCTTGCTGATGTCTGACAGATATCTAGCCGGTCCAGACTGTTCTCAGCACTGTTACTCAGTATCCTTGCTGTAGGATCTCAGTTACCAGTCGACCCAGACTGCTTCGACCACTGTCACTCTGTCACTATCCATCCTGTTGAACCTCAGAAATCTCGCCGGCTCAGGCGGCTCCCAGTGTCACTCTGTCACTCTCTTTGCTGTTCCCTCTCAATTACCGAGCCGGACAAGACTGATCACGCCATTGTCACTCTGGCACTGTCATGCTATTGTCTCTCATTTACCAAGAGGACCAGACTGCTCTCACCACTGTGACTCTGTAGCTGACCTTGCTGTTGTGTCACTTTGTCTGTGTCCTTGCTATTACCTCTCAGTTAGATAGCCGGCCTAGACTGCTCCCTCTGTCACTCTGTCACTTTCCTTGCTGTTGTCTGTCACTTATCCAGCCGCCCAAGACTGCTCCCATCACCCTACTCGTTTAATGTATTGCTGCTGCCTCTCAGCTACAAAGCCGGCCCAGACTGTTCCCACTGTCACGGAGTCAGTGTCCTTCCTGTTGTCGCTCAATTACACAGCCAACCCAGAACTCAGAACTGGCTCTCAGAACTGCCAACATTCCACTATCCTGGGTTTTGCCTCTCAGTTAACCAGCCGATCTAGAATGCTCCAACAACTGTCACTCTGTCACTGTCCATGCTGATGTCTGTCACATACACTGCCGGCCCAGACTGTTTTCAGCACTGTTACTCTGTCAGTGTCCTTGCTGTAGGATCTCAGTTACCAGTAGACCCAGCCAACTCCGACCACTGTCACTCTGACACTATCGACGCTGTTGTCTCTCAGACATGTAGCCGGATCAAACTGCTCCCAGTGTCATTCTGTCACTCTCCTTGCTGTTGTCTCTTAATTACACAGATTGCCCGGACTGCTCCCACCACTGTCACTCTGTCACTCTCCTTGCTGTTGCCTCTCAATTACGCAGCCGGACAAGACTGCTCACGCCATTGTCACTCCGTCACTGTCCATGCTGTTGTCTCTCAGTTACAAAGCGGACCAGACTGCTCTCACGACTGTCACTCTGGAACTGACCTTTTCTCAGTTAACAAGCCTGTCTAATTTTATCCCATTGTCATTCTGTTAGTGTCCGTGCTGTTGCCTCCCAGTTACCCAGCCGGCCCAGGTGGCTCCCACTGTCACTCTGTCAGTGTCCTTCCTTTGTCTATCAGTTCCCCAGTCGCCCCTGACTGCTCCCAACAATGTCACTCTGTCAGTGTCATTTCTATTACCTCTCTGTTAGAGAACAGGCCTAGACTGCTCTCACTCTCACTCAGACACTGTCCTTGCTGTTGTCTCTCAGTTTGCAAGCCGGCCCAGACTGTTCTCACCACTGTCACTCTGTCGGCGTCCTTGCTGTTGTCTCTCAGATATCCAGCTGGCACAGACTGCTCCCACCATCGACACTCTCTGTATCCTTGCTGTTGTCTCTCAGTTGGTCAGCCGCCCAAGACTGCTCTCATCACTCTACTCTGTCAATGTCCTTGCTGCTGCCTCTCAGTTAACCGGACGGCACAGTATTTTCTCACTGTCACTATGTCAGTGTCCTTGCTGCTGTCTCTCAGTTGTCCAGCCTGCGTGGACTTCCCGCACTGCCACTGTCGCTTTCCTTGCTGTTGTCTCAGTTACCAGCCGGCACAGACTGCTCCTGAGGAAATGAACAGAAAGGCATAATGGATAGTCAGGTCACGTTAGAGTAACGTTTTACTGCAGTAGAATAAGGAGTTAGGTTGTGGACTTTCAGACATCAACTTGGAATCAAGGCAGGAAGAGGGAGACGGGCAGTCATTTAGACCATTTCTTTGATGCCAAGGATACTGGGGAAATTGGCCTCAGGCCAGATTGAGGAATGTGGGGAAATCCTGTGGGATCTTTGCACTTGTACCGTTGCCTTATTTGGTCGTATGTATGTGAAATTAGATGCAATTTGAATGTATCTATACAGAAATGCTTGGTCCCTTTGTTCACTCGCTGTTGAAGAGGCAAGAGACATGGTTGTGTGCTGCTCTTCCAATAGAGTGAGTCACCCAGCTAGCTGGTTAAGATAAACAATAGTTGATACCTGCAAATCCATCTCAAATTCTATTGAGCCCAGACTGACAGCAAACGAATCAGGATTGTCATTTGGTGCCGTAATCCAGGGTTTCTCCAGATGCTCACCTCTCATCTGCGAAATCAGAATTGGACTGATCTCGGAAGGGGGAAGAGGAAATGGGCCCACTATCTGAGTAGTTGAAAATTGCCATTTCGATTTTCCTCTCTCTCGTATTCTGCTAACAGTCTAATCACTCGCATTTTATCAGGTAATATCGTCTCGACGAAATCAAAGGTCGGTCTGACGGATTAGAAGAATTGATTTCAGTCGATGCAGGTACGGCTGAGGGGTTGAACATAATTGAGTGAATACGGAGTCACAATTCAGCTGATGGCTGTTGGAATGCTGCCTAGTAAGTCAGTTGCGTGTGAGTTGAAAATTACAATTGGTTATATTAAATTACACTTTAATTCGGTTCAGGTTTCAGGTCTTTAGTGGGTTGATGGGATGTCGCAGAAACAGTTCAGTAAAAACCGCTGATGGATTCTTTGTGGACAAATCATGTCCGTGCAACTAGAATTGGCAAAAATTGGTTATATTAAATTACACTTTATTCGGTTAAGGTCTTTAACGGGTTGATGGGATGTCGCACAAACAGTTCTGTAAAGACCGCTGATGGAATGTTTGTGAACAGTTCAATTCCGTGTAATTAGAATTGGCTAAAATTTGTTATATTAAATTACACTTTAATTCGGTTAAAGTCTTTAACGGGTTCATGGTATGTCGCAGAAACAGTGCAGTAAAGACCGCTGATGAAATGTTAAGGGACAGTTCAATTCCATACATTTAGAATTGGCTACGTTATAATTTATTGTTGGGAGATATGTTTTTCTGAGTGAAGCAAAGAATTGGGAGATGAATGGCCACTGAGGGGAATCAAAGACTTGGGAAGTTTCGGACCGTATTGGAGAGCTCTCAGGATTTGCTAAAATTATATTCCGGTTTATTTGAAAAATTCAAACTTTCATTGTTCGGTTGGTTGAGATGAATGAAAGTATAATGATTTGAATTTCTTTTGTTTGAATGAAGATCTCAAATGAATTAATGAGTCTGTTTAATAAGAATTTGTGAACATCCTCTGGTATTCTTAGTTTCTAAAACATTGTGTTTTGCAAAACGAAGTTGCAAATCAATTAGGATGTATAGCCGACCGTTAAAGTGAGAATTAAAACGGGGGGAAGTACATAGAACAGTACAGCACAGAACAGTCCCTTTGGCCCTCGATGTTGTGCCGAGCAATGATCACCCTACTCAAACCCACGTATCCACCCTATACCCGTAACCCAACAACCCCCCCCCCCCCCCCCCCCCCCCCGGGATCGGGACTTAGATTAGGATTATAATTTGCAGTATCAGGAAATGAGAATCTGATGGCAGGGAAAGATTAATACAAATAAAAAAAGAAAAAATTAAGATATAAACTTCAATTGGTAACTAGAGGAGATAGGGAAAGCAAAACTAGTAATACCTTTGGCACTAAACATTACGTATAGTGTAAATTGCCACAAGGATATGTTAATTCCCTGAACCACTTTCAGGCAATGGTAAGGCAGCTAATTAAACTTCAATTGGCTTTCGTATATATTGACGATGTGTTAATTAGAGATGATGATCAGGACGATACTTGTTGAAAGAGTGACCAAAATAATTAAAACACTTAGTGAAGTAGGATTCAAAATAGGGTCAAAGAACTGCCAGATTGGCAGGAGTGAAGTCGACTATTTAGGGTATTCAGTGTCGAAGGCAGGCAGGGAAGCCAGTTTTGGGATGAGAGAGAAAGTTACTAGAATCACCGCCTGTTTCACGAAACTGGTTTCAGCAGATCATGAACAATTTGGAGTATTTGAGATACCGATGGAAGCATGGTCATGAGATTATGCAGGCCCTCTTTTTGCTCGGAGCAGCAAAAGTAATTTGTACTTTTTTAATCACAGCTGATAGAAGCACAGGGGAAGTTGCATTATGCATTGGTCCACAGTTTAAAATGATTGATTGTGAACATAACGAAACATCGTGTCAAAGGTGTGGCACGTTCTGGAGCCCAGTAGTTTGATCAAGGAGTAATAGTATGAAACCTAGAAGAATGACAGATACAACGGAGTCTGACGATTTGATATTGCCTTTAGAACAATATAAATGGGGAAATCCTTCAGCTCCAAGCAATACTGGTGATTGAAGGTTGTGATGACATTGAGACGTAACATTAGCCTAACAGTGTTAGAGACTGTATCACTGCAATGATTTCGTGCCACAGGATAGATCATATCCACCAACCGCTCGGACAAGGGAAAAATGAATGTTTGGGTGTGGGTGTCAGGATGCCAGTGAACTAAAACATGTTAGCATCATCAATAGGACAGATGAAATGTCGTGTTCGGAACTTATCCTGTCACAATCAGAATTAAAAACATTGAAGTAGATGCAGTAGCAATATCCGAAATGTGGCAGGGAAAGTTCGACCTGATTGAATCACTGAGTTAGAAAATGAAGAATGGTGGCAATGGAAATCAGGAAGTCCTGTCGAGGATACTTCTGGAATATCCAAGCAAGGATAGGAAGATAAAAATCAAGAAATAGAGCCCTCTCCGCCTTTGACCAGTTTATTTGGGTTTCAGATGAAGCAACAATAATACAGATGGCGAACCTGAACAACACTCTGGAGAAGAATGCTTCAGACAGTATGGGGGAAAAAAATTGATGTTACAATTGGCTACATATTTGAGGGAATTAAATGATTGAGCCCGGAAGAAAAACTTTACGGGTTAGCAACAAATCAAAATATCAAATTATTACTGAATAGTGAAACCTCCGGTCAGACATCTCTAACTGGACGTTAGCTGAGAGGTCATCTGTTGTTATTAAGGGTCTCGGCAGACAGCAGCAACTGACGAGGAACCCCCGTATTTTAAATGACAGTAGTTTAAGAATCTTGGCAGCTTGCTGCCACGAGGGGAATTTGTAACACATGCCGCAATCAATGCAGCATTGGAGAGTATAACTGTGATTACAGATGAAATATCATGTAAGTTGTTAGGAACTGTTATGTATGGATTGAATTGGGTTGTAACCTCAAAATGGTAACTGTATTAAATGTACAAGTCATGTTACTAAAAAAACAAACGAATAATGTTAAGTATACGCTCCACGCTGTAAGGAAAATGATAAGGGATAAAAGGGGTTTGAAGGAAAACTGAACTATTGTCTCAAGTAAACCAGGGCTGGCAGGATACATGGTTCAGTACAATGTTCGACGTTAGAGTAAGGAAGTCAGGAATAGAAACAGGATCGGTTGAAGCTCCTGCAATTAATAAAGCAAGATGATAATCCATGATATCATAATTTACCATTCCCATGAGAAACGGGAAGCACTTCCAACAAACAAAACCCAGTGAGGGATAAGGACCTTTTGGTCGCTCATGGACTGAGTTGTGTGCTCTTGTAAAGGGACATGATGAAGCTTTTACGGTGCTGCTACCGCAAGGTAGCCAGATGCTTTGGAGGTAGTGGAAACACATGGTTTAAAGCCATTGTGTTACCTTCCTGAGCGGCGCCAGCTTTGGTTCACGGCGATTGGACTTGCGGAAAGCACATCACAAAGGGTCTATCTACACTGGTCTGCGAGATGGATGCATCTACCATTGATTCCCGTGCACAGTTTACAAATCATGACATGTATACACGAATGACAAGGATGAGGGATAGTTGCTAGTCAGTACAACTATAAGAGGGATATAAACCATACAGCAGGATTCAGACAGAGTTAGCTCTCATAGCTTGGTCATGGGGTTTTACCTGATGCATGGATTGATAACACTTGTTATAATAATTGCATACTTTATAATCATTGGATGCCTTAATATGTGTTGTAAGCTGGCTGTGGCATGGATGATGCCGATAGGCTTGGCCTATCATTATTCACCAAGATGACATCCCGTTACTCGTGACCATCACACCAGACGGAAGCTGGACGGAGAGGCAGAGGCTGTAAAAATGTGATGAAGTGTTGATGTACGGAATACCACCTCAGTTAAGTTCTAACAACGGGCCCCTTTTATTGGACAGATTAACGAGGAGTTCTGCTCCCACTTGAGCATAAGAACATAAGAACATAAGAACTAGGAGCAGGAGTAGGCCATCTGGCCCCTCGAGCCTGCTCCGCCATTTAATTAGATCATGGCTGATCTTTTGTGGACTCAGCTCCACTTTCCGGCCCGAACACCATAACCCTTAATCCCTTTATTCTTCAAAAAACTATCTATCTTTACCTTAAAAACATGTAATGAAGGAGCCTCAACTGCTTCACTGGGCAAGGAATTCCATAGATTCACAACCCTTTGGGTGAAGAAGTTCCTCCTAAACTCAGTCCTAAATCTACTTCCCCTTATTTTGAGGCTATGTCCCCTAGTTCTGCTGTCACCCGCCAGTGGAAACAACCTGCCCGCATCTATCCTATCTATTCCCTTCATAATTTTAAATGTTTCTATAAGATCCCCCTCATCCTTCTAAATTCCAACGAGTACAGTCCCAGTCTACTCAACCTCTCCTCATAATCCAACCCCTTCAGCTCTGGGATTAACCTAGTGAATCTCCTCTGCACACCCTCCAGCGCCTGTACGTCCTTTCTCAAGTAAGGAGACCAAAACTGAACACAATACTCCAGGCGTGGCCGCACTAACACCTTATACAGTTGCAACATAACCTCCCTAGTCTTAAACACCATCCCTCTAGCAATGAAGGACACAATTCCATTTGCCTTCTTAATCACCTGTTGCACTTGTAAACGAACCTTCTGTGACTCATGCACTAGCACACCCAAGTCTCTCTGAACAGCGGCATGCTTTAATATTTATCGTTTAAATATAATCCCGTTTACTGTTATTCCTACCAAAATGGATAACCTCACATTTGTCAACATTGTATTCCATCTGCCAGACCCGAGCCCATTCACTTAACCTATCCAAATCCCTCTGCAGACTTCCAGTATCCTCTGCATTTTTCGCTTTACCACTCATCTTCGTGTCATCTGCAAACTTGGACACATTGCCCTTGGTCCCCAACTCCAATCATCTATGTAATTGTGAACAATTGTGGGCTCAACACGGATCCCTGAGGGACACCACTAGCTACTGATTGCCAACCAGAGAAACACCCATTTATCCCAACTCTTTGCTTTCTATTAATTAACCAATCCTCTATCCATGCATACGCCAGAGGTTCCACTGTGCGTACTGGTCACAGACGGCCGGCTTGGTTGGGAGACACAATCAGACCCTCAAAACCAACTTGGCCAAATTACAAGTGGACAGGGGGTTAACGTGGTTTACGTTGCTCCCAGTTGCCCTCTTCCAGCTCTGGGTCACACCTGCGGGATCGGCCCGGCTCTGTCCTGCCGAGATCTTTTACGGCAGGCCCATTAGAACACCCTGGAACCTGCCTGTACCCAGACTGGTCCAGTTTCACCAGATTACTAAGAAAGGACTAACTACATTCTTGCCCTAACTAAAACCATCAAGGAACCATATGCCTCACGGTAGCATGGTGGTTAGCATCAATGCTTCACAGCTCCGGTGTCCCAGGTTCGATTCCCGGCTGGGTCACTGTCTGTGTGGAGTCTGCACGTCCTCCCCGTGTGTGCGTGGGTTTCCTCCGGGTGCTCCGGTTTCCTCCCACAGTCCAAAGATGTGCGTGTTAGGTGGATTGGCCATGCTAAATTGCCCGTAGTGTAAGGTTAATGGGGGGATTGTTGGGTTACGGGTATACGGGTTACGTGGGTTTAAGTAGGGTGTTCATTGCTCGGCACAACATCGAGGGCCGAAGGACCTGTTCTGTGCTGTACTGTTCTATGTTCTATGTTCTAACTCCATAGCCAGGTTCGAGCGGCTCTCCCGTCACATTCCCCATTACATAGCTCGCTTGAAAAATGAAAAATGTAACATCAGTGCCACCTGATAGTTATGTCATAGTTAAGAACTGGACTCGGAAAGGGTTGGAGACACAGTCACAGGGGCCCTTCCATGTTCTCCTTACCACCCCCGCTGCGGTTGATGTGGAGGGGCGGAGTGCTGGGTTTACCTCCAGCTCTGCAAAATGGTCGGTCACTAACCTGCCTCCTTTCCCCAGCGCTGTTTATAGGTGTGGAGCATGATGGATTGAATAAGGATTGAGTACGGAATTTCACTCCCAATAGAGAATATACTGTCCTCGGCTTTGCCTCACTTGGAACACCATCTATACCTGTAATCCCGAACAAACTACAAGGACATTTCACTTATGCAGAGGTGGCGTTCTCCGATGCACCCATGTACGAGGGCATAGTATCGACTCATGGAATATCATCAAGTTAAAGGAAAATGAAAAGCTCATGAAACAATTATATTGATCCCGGCGTTGGGACGGCAACATTGCATGGAGATTGCCTTGTTTTGGAATAAATGTCCATTTGATTTCGGATGTGATAAGACTGGTACCATAAGGTTAAATTCGGACCGTGTGGAGGGGTTAGGAGAGAGAGGAGTGATAGCAAGAGGACGGAACAAGTAAGGAGGGAGGCACGACGAGAACGCAGTTTATCAGGAGTTATACTAACTTCACTTAGGACCCAGAACGAAGGGAACCTGGGAAGCATGAATCTCTTCTCCCAAATCTACCACCGCCTGTATGGCCAGGGACCGGTTGTCTGCTACCGGAACCGCGCATTCGGTGTATAGGTATTTTATGTCTCACCGTTTGGGGGAACTCCCCAGAACGGTAGCTCACTGTCAGTGTTCCGAGCCACCGCCCGAGTGAGTTACTCTTCCTTACGATCCGGGTTGTGCCCGACCAGCTACTTGCCGGAAGGGGAACCTTCCTCGGGATGATCCCATTCACAGTATGATAAGCTTCAACGGTGGAGGGCGCACATACCTAGCCACTTCACTCCCCAATAGAGATTCCGGTCGTGCGAGAATTGTTTCAGCAGTACGGCTGTTTGTGGTAGAGATGAAAATGAATACAATACGTCTGTTCTCCACTTGTACTGATCGGAAGTGTCGCATAACGTAGCCTTCAGCTTGTGGCTGGGCGAATGCCTCTCATATCCACTGTTGGGAATAGGGCTTTCCGCATTGCTCGGAAGGCCGAACAGGTATTCCATAGCTGGATACACTGGGCTACTGGGGGGATTTCTCCTCTACCGATATACTGATTGTGATGCTAGCCGGGTATAAGGATCAAGGATACCACTTCCTTTACAATGACATAGCGAACAATGTTTTGTCACCTCCATTTCCCCGCCAATCTCTATCCGAACTGCCATCCGACCCCTCTGCATGGGGGCAGACTCAGCAGAATTCTGCGAGAAGAAGACTGAGCACAGCTTCGAGGTTGGACCAATAGGTTATCATGAAATGATAAAAGGAGGGCATGAGGAAATGAACAGAAATGCATAATGGGTAGTTAGACCAAGTTAGTATAACATTTTACTGCAGTAGAATAAGGAGTTAGATTGGGGACTTTCAAACATCAACTGGGATTCGAGGCAGGAAGAGGGGGATGGGGAGTCACGAAGACCATTTCTTTGTTGCCAAGGCTACTGGAAAAAGGGGCCTCAGGCCAGGTTAAGAAATGTGGGGAAAGCCTATGGGATCTTTGCATTTGTACCGTTGCCTTATTTGGTAGTATGTATGTGAAATTTGATGCAACATGAATGTATCTATACAGAAATGATGTGTCCCTTTGTAGACGTGCTGTTGAAGAACCAGGTGAAATGGTTGTGTCCTGCTCTTCCAATAGATTGAGTCACCCAGCTCGATGGTTAAAATAAATAATAATTGATACCTGCAAATCCGTCTCAACTTTATCGAGCCCAGACTGGCAGCAAAATAATCAGGATTGTCACTCCCACCACTGTCACTCTTTCAGAGCCCTTGCTGTTTTCTCTCAGATATCCAGTCGGCACTTGTCGATCCCACAGCCAGTCTGCCAGTGTCCCTTATTTTCTCTCAGTTACGCAGACTGTTTCCACCACTGTAACTCTGTCAATGTCCTTTCTTTTGTCTCTCAGTTACCTATCAGGCCCAGACTGCTCCGACAACTGTCACTCTTTCAATGAACATGCTGTTTTCTGTCAGTTAACCAGCCGGCCATACTGCTCCCACTGTTACTGTTTCTCTGTCCTTGCATTTGTCTCTCAGTTACGCAGCCGCCTCCGACTGCTCACACTGTCACTTGTCAGTGACCTTGCTGTTTGCTCTCAGCTACCCAGCCCGCCCAGTCTGCTCCCACTGTCACTCTGTCAGTGTCATTGTTGTGTCTCAGTTACCCAGCCGGCCCAGGCTGCTCCCACTGTCACTCTGTCAGTGTCCTTGCTGTTGAGGGGGCAGCATGGTACCATAGTGGTTAGCATCAATGCTTCACAGCTCCAGGGTCCCAGGTTCGGTTCCCGGCTGGGTCACTGTCTGTGCGGAGTCTGCACGTCCTCCCCGTGTGTGCGTGGGTTTCCTCCGGGTGCTCCGGTTTCCTCCCACAGTCCAAAGATGTGCGGGGTTAGGTGGATTGGCCATGCTAAATTGCCCGTAGTGTCCTAAAAAAAAAGTAAGGTTAAGGGGGAGTTGTTGGGTTACGGGTATAGGGTAGATACGTGAGTTTGAGTAGGGTGATCATTGCTCGGCACAACATCGAGGGCTGAAGGGCCTGTTCTGTGCTGTACTGTTCTAAATTCTAAATTCTAAATCTCTCAATTACCCAGACGGCCCAGACTGCTCACACCACTGTCACTGTAACATACCTCGCTGTTATCTTTGTTAACCAGCCAGCCCAGGCTGCTCCTACCACTATCCCGCTCTGAGTGTCCTTGCTGTTGTTTATACGTTAGTCAGCAGATCCAGTCTACTCCCTCCGCTGTCACTCTGTCAGTGACGTTGCTGTTGTCTCATTGTTAAAAATCCGTTCCAGATTGCTGCCTCTACTGTCACACTGTCACTATCCTTGCTGTTGTCTCTAAGTTACCTAACCGGCCGAGACCGTACCCTTCCCAATCTGTAACTGACCTTGCGGTTGTCTCTCTGTTTCCCTGCCGGCCCAGACTGCTCCGTCTGTCACTCTTCTCAGTGCCCTTGCTCCTGCCTCTCAGTTATACAGGAGGCACTTAATGCTCTCATCACTGTCACTCTGTCAGTGTCGCTGCTGATGTCAGTTAGATACACAGCCGGTCCAGACTGTTCTCAGCACTAACACTGTCTGGGTCCTTTCTGTAGACTCTGTTCCCCAGCAGGCCCAGATTGATCTCATTGTAATTCTGGCTCTGCCCTTGCTGTTGTCTCTCAGTTACCCAGCTTTCCCAGACTGCTCCCACTGCCACTGTCACTGTCCTTGTTGTTGTCTCTCAGTTACCCAGCCTTCCCAGACTGCTCCCACTGCCACTGTCACTGTCCTTGTTGTTGTCTCTCAGTTACCCAGCCTTCCCAGACTGCTCCCACTGCCACTGTCACTGTCCTTGTTGTTGTCCTCAGCTACCCAGCCGGATCAGACTGCTGCCACCACTGTCACTACACTGCCACTGTCAATGTCCTTGCTGATGTCTCTAAATCACCCAGCCTGCCCAGACTGCCCAACCACTGCCACTCTGTCATTGCCCTTGCTGATGTCTCACAGTCACCCAGCCGGCCAGACTGCCCCAACCACTGCCACTGTGTCATTGCCCTTGCTGATGTCTCTCAGTTACCCAGCCGGCCCAGACTGCCCCAACCACTGCCACTCTGTCATTGCACTTGCTGATGTCTCTCAGTCACCCAGCCGGCCCAGACTGCCCCAACCACTGCCACTCTGTCATTGCCCTTGCTGATGTCTCTCAGTCACCCAGCCTGCCAGACTGCCCCAACCACTGCCACTCTGTCATTGCCCTTGCTGATGTCTCACAGTCACCCAGCCGGCCAGACTGCCCCAACCACTGCCACTCTGTCATTGCCCTTGCTGATGTCTCTCAGTTACCCAGCCGGCCCAGACTGCCCCAACCACTGCCACTCTGTCATTGCCCTTGCTGATGTCTCTCAGTCACCCAGCCGGCCCAGACTTCCCCAACCACTGCCACTCTGTCATTGCCCTTGCTGATGTCTCTCAGTCACCCAGCCGGCCCAGACTGCCCCAAACACAGTCACTCTGTCAGTGTCCTTGCTGTTGTCTCTCAGTTGCCCAGCTTGCCTAGACTGCTCCACTGTCACTCTGCCTCTGTCCTTGCTGCTGTCTCTCCGTTATCCGCAGATCCAGACCGCTCGCACTACTGTCACTCTTTCAGACACCTTGCTGCTTTATCTCAGTTATCCAACCGGCACAGACCGGCACTGTCACTCTGTCACTGTCCTTTCTGTTTTCTCTCAGTTACGCAGTCGCCCCGTCTGTTCCCACCACTGAAATTCTGTGAATGCCCTTGCTATTGCCTCTCAGTTACCCAGCCGGCCCAGACTGCTCCCACCACTGTCCCTCTCACTGTCGTTGCTGTTGTCTCGAAGTTCGCCAGCCGGTCAAGTCTGCTCTCTCTACTGTAACTCTGTCAGGGTCCTTGCTGTATTCTCCAAGTTACACAGCAGGCCCAGACTGCTCCCACTGTCACCCTGTCACTGTCCTTGCTGTTTTCTCTCAGTTACGCAGTCGCCCCGACTGTTCCCACCACTGTCTCTCTCTCACTGTCGTTGCTGTTGTCTCGAGTTCGCCAGCCGGTCAAGTCTGCTCTCTCCACTGTCACTCTGTCAGGGTTCTTGCTGTAGTCTCCAAGTTACACAGCAGGCCCAGACTGCTCCCACTGTCACTCTGTCACTGTCCTTGCTGTTTTCTCTCAGATACGCAGCAGGCCTACACTGCTCCCACTGACCCACTCACTGTCCTTGCTGTTGTCTCTCAGTTAGCCAGCCGGCCCAGACTGCTCCAACTGTCACTCTGATACTGTCCATGCTGTTGTGTCTTCTCAGCACTGTCACTCTGTTAGTGTCGCTGCTGATGTCTGTTAGATACACAGCCGGTCCAGACTGTTCTCAGCACTAACACTGTCTGGGTCCTTTCTGGACACAGTTCCCCAGCAGGCCCAGACTGATCACACTGTAATTCTGGTACTGCCCTTGCTGTTGTCTCTCAGTTACCAGCCTTCCCAGACTGCTCCCACTGCCACTGTCACTGTCCTTGTTGTTGTCTCTCAGTTACCCAGCCTTCCCAGACTGCTCCCACTGCCACTGTCACTGTCCTTGTTGTTGTCTCTCAGTTGCCCAGCTTGCCTAGACTGCTCCCACTGTCACTCTGCCTCTGTCCTTGCTGCTGTCTCTCCGTTATCCGCAGATCCAGACCGCTCGCACTACTGTCACTCTTTCAGACACCTTGCTGCTTTATCTCAGTTATCCAACCGGCACAGACCGGCACTGTCACTCTGTCACTGTCCTTTCTGTTTTCTCTCAGTTACGCAGTCGCCCCCGTCTGTTCCCACCACTGAAATTCTGTGAATGAATGCTATTGCCTCTCAGTTACCCAGCCGGCCCAGACTGCTCCCACCACTGTCCCTCTCACTGTCGTTGCTGTTGTCTCGAAGTTCGCCAGCCGGTCAAGTCTGCTCTCTCTACTGTAACTCTGTCAGGGTCCTTGCTGTATTCTCCAAGTTACACAGCAGGCCCAGACTGCTCCCACTGTCACCCTGTCACTGTCCTTGCTGTTTTCTCTCAGTACGCAGTCGCCCCCGACTGTTCCCACCACTGTCCCTCTCTCACTGTCGCTGTTGTCTCGAAGTTCGCCAGCCGGTCAAGTCTGCTCTCTCCACTGTCACTCTGTCAGGGTTCTTGCTGTAGTCTCCAAGTTACACAGCAGGCCCAGACTGCTCCCACTGTCACTCTGTCACTGTCCTTGCTGTTTTCTCTCAGATACGCAGCAGGCCTACACTGCTCCCACTGACCCACTCACTGTCCTTGCTGTTGTCTCTCAGTTAGCCAGCCGGCCCAGACTGCTCCAACTGTCACTCTGATACTGTCCATGCTGTTGTGTCTTCTCAGCACTGTCACTCTGTTAGTGTCGCTGCTGATGTCTGTTAGATACACAGCCGGTCCAGACTGTTCTCAGCACTAACACTGTCTGGGTCCTTTCTGGACACAGTTCCCCAGCAGGCCCAGACTGATCACACTGTAATTCTGGTACTGCCCTTGCTGTTGTCTCTCAGTTACCCAGCCTTCCCAGACTGCTCCCACTGCCACTGTCACTGTCCTTGTTGTTGTCTCTCAGTTACCAGCCTTCCCAGACTGCTCCCACCCACTGTCACTGTCCTTGTTGTTGTCTCTCAGTTGCCCAGCTTGCTAGACTGCTCCACTGTCACTCTGCCTCTGTCCTTGCTGCTGTCTCTCCGTTATCCGCAGATCCAGACCGCTCGCACTACTGTCACTCTTTCAGACACCTTGCTGCTTTATCTCAGTTATCCAACCGGCACAGACCGGCACTGTCACTCTGTCACTGTCCTTTCTGTTTCTCTCAGTTACGCAGTCGCCCCCGTCTGTTCCCACCACTGAAATTTTGTGAATGCCCTTGCTATTGCCTCTCAGTTACCCAGCCGGCCCAGACTGCTCCCACCACTGTCCCTCTCACTGTCGTTGCTGTTGTCTCGAAGTTCGCCAGCCGGTCAAGTCTGCTCTCTCTAATGTAACTCTGTCAGGGTCCTTGCTGTATTCTCCAAGTTACACAGCAGGCCCAGACTGCTCCCACTGTCACCTGTCACTGTCCTTGCGTTTTCTCTCAGTTACGCAGTCGCCCCCGACTGTTCCCACCACTGCCTCCTCTCACTGTCGTTGCTGTTGTCTCGAAGTTCGCCAGCCGGTCAAGTCTGCTCTCTCCACTGTCACTCTGTCAGGGTTGCTGTAGTCTCCAAGTTACACAGCAGGCCCAGACTGCTCCCACTGTCACTCTGTCACTGTCCTTGCTGTTTCTCTCAGATACGCAGCAGGCTACACTGCTCCCACTGACCCACTCACTGTCCTTGCTGTTGTCTCTCAGTTAGCCAGCCGGCCCAGACTGCTCCAACTGTCACTCTGATACTGTCCATGCTGTTGTGTCTTCTCAGCACTGTCACTCTGTTAGTGTCGCTGCTGATGTCTGTTAGATACACAGCCGGTCCAGACTGTTCTCAGCACTAACACTGTCTGGGTCCTTTTGGACACTGTTCCCCAGCAGGCCCAGACTGATCACACTGTAATTCTGGTACTGCCCTTGCTGTTGTCTCTCAGTTACCCAGCCTTCCCAGACTGCTCCCACTGCCACTGTCACTGTCCTTGTGTTGTCTCTCAGTTACCCAGCCTTCCCAGACTGCTCCCACTGCCACTGTCACTGTCCTTGTTGTTGTCTCTCAGTTGCCCAGCTTGCCTAGACTGCTCCCACTGTCACTCTGCCTCTGTCCTTGCTGCTGTCTCTCCGTTATCCGCAGATCCAGACCGCTCGCACTACTGTCACTCTTTCAGCACCTTGCTGCTTTATCTCAGTTATCCAACCGGCACAGACCGGCACTGTCACTCTGTCACTGTCCTTTCTGTTTTCTCTCAGTTACGCAGTCGCCCACGTCTGTTCCCACCACTGAAATTCTGTGAATGCCCTTGCTATTGCCTCTCAGTTACCCAGCCGGCCCAGACTGCTCCCACCACTGTCCCTCTCACTGTCGTTGCTGTTGTCTCGAAGTTCGCCAGCCGGTCAAGTCTGCTCTCTCTACTGTAACTCTGTCAGGGTCCTTGCTGTATCTCCAAGTTACACAGCAGGCCCAGACTGCTCCCACTGTCACCCTGTCACTGTCCTTGCTGTTTTCTCTCAGTTACGCAGTTGCCCCGACTGTTCCCACCACTGTCCCTCTCTCACTGTCGTTGCTGTTGTCTCGAAGTTCGCCAGCGGTCAAGTCTGCTCTCTCCACTGTCACTCTGTCAGGGTTCTTGCTGTAGTCTCCAAGTTACACAGCAGGCCCAGACTGCTCCCACTGTCACTCTGTCACTGTCCTTGCTGTTTTCTCTCAGATACGCAGCAGGCCTACACTGCTCCCACTGACCCACTCACTGTCCTGCTGTTGTCTCTCAGTTAGCCAGCCGGCCCAGACTGCTCCAACTGTCACTCTGATACTGTCCATGCTGTTGTGTCTTCTCAGCACTGTCACTCTGTTAGTGTCGCTGCTGATGTCTGTTAGATACACAGCCGGTCCAGACTGTTCTCAGCACTAACACTGTCTGGGTCCTTTCTGGACACAGTTCTCCAGCAGGCCCAGACTGATCACACTGTAATTCTGGTACTGCCCTTGCTGTTGTCTCTCAGTTACCCAGCCTTCCCAGACTGCTCCCACTGCCACTGTCACTGTCCTTGTTGTTGTCTCTCAGTTACCCAGCCTTCCCAGACTGCTCCCACTGCCACTGTCACTGTCCTTGTGTTGTCTCTCAGTTGCCCAGCTTGCCTAGACTGCTCCCACTGTCACTCTGCCTCTGTCCTGCTGTCTCTCCGTTATCCGCAGATCCAGACCGCTCGCACTACTGTCACTCTTTCAGACACCTTGCTGCTTTATCTCAGTTATCCAACCGGCACAGACCGGCACTGTCACTCTGTCACTGTCCTTTCTGTTTTCTCTCAGTTACGCAGTCGCCCCCGTCTGTTCCCACCACTGAAATTTTGTGAATGCCCTTGCTATTGCTCTCAGTTACCCAGCCGGCCCAGACTGCTCCCACCACTGTCCCTCTCACTGTCGTTGCTGTTGTCTCGAAGTTCGCCAGCCGGTCAAGTCTGCTCTCTCTACTGTAACTCTGTCAGGGTCCTTGCTGTATTCTCCAAGTTACACAGCAGGCCCAGACTGCTCCCACTGTCACCCTGTCACTGTCCTTGCTGTTTTCTCTCAGTTACGCAGTCGCCCCCGACTGTTCCCACCACTGTCTCTCTCTCACTGTCGTTGCTTGTCTCGAAGTTCGCCAGCCGGTCAAGTCTGCTCTCTCCACTGTCACTCTGTCAGGGTTCTTGCTGTAGTCTCCAAGTTACACAGCAGGCCCAGACTGCTCCCACTGTCACTCTGTCACTGTCCTTGCTGTTTTCTCTCAGATACGCAGCAGGCCTCACTGCTCCCACTGACCCACTCACTGTCCTTGCTGTTGTCCTCAGTTAGCCAGCCGGCCCAGACTGCTCCAACTGTCACTCTGATACTGTCCATGCTGTTGTGTCTTTCAGCACTGTCACTCTGTTAGTGTCGCTGCTGATGTCTGTTAGATACACAGCCGGTCCAGACTGTTCTCAGCACTAACACTGTCTGGGTCCTTTTTGGACACTGTTCCCAGCAGGCCCAGACTGATCACACTGTAATTCTGGTACTGCCCTTGCTGTTGTCTCTCAGTTACCCAGCCTTCCCAGACTGCTCCACTGCCACTGTCACTGTCCTTGTTGTTGTCTCTCAGTTACCCAGCCTTCCCAGACTGCTCCCACTGCCACTGTCACTGTCCTTGTTGTTGTCTCTCAGTTACCCAGCTTCCCAGACTGCTCCACACTGCACTGTCACTCCTTGTGTTGTCTCTCAGTTACCAGCCTTCCCAGACTGCTCCCACTGCCACTGTCACTGTCCTTGTTGTTGTCTCTCAGTTACCCAGCCTTCCCAGACTGCTCCCATGCCACTGCCACTGTCCTGTTGTTGTCCCTCAGCTACCCAGCCGGCCCAGACTTCCCCAACCACTGCCACTCTGTCATTGCCCTTGCTGATGTCTCTCAGTCACCCAGCCGGCCCAGACTGCCCCAAACACAGTCACTGTCAGTGTCCTTGTTGTTGTCTCTCAGTTGCCCAGCTTGCCTAGACTGCTCCCACTGTCACTCTGCCTCTGTCCTTGCTGCTGTCTCTCCGTTATCCGCAGGTCCAGACCGCTCGCACTACTGTCACTCTTTCAGACACCTTGCTGCTTTATCTCAGTATCAGACCGGCACAGACCGGCACTGTCACTCTGTCACTGTCCTTTCTGTTTCTCTCAGTTACGCAGTCGCCCCCGACTGTTCCCACCACTGAAATTCTGTGAATGCCCTTGCTATTGCCTCTCAGTTACCCAGCCGGCCCAGACTGCTCCCACCACTGTCCCTCTCTCACTGTCGTTGCTGTTGTCTCGAAGTTCGCCAGCCGGTCAAGTCTGCTCTCTCCACTGCACACTGTCAGGGTTGCTGTAGTCTCCAAGTTACACAGCAGGCCCAGACTGCCCCACTGTCACTCTGTCACTGTCCTTGCTGTTTTCTCTCAGTTACGCAGTCGCCCCCGACTGTTCCCACCACTGTCCCTCTCTCACTGTCTTGCTGTTGTCTCGAAGTTCGCCAACCGGTCAAGTCTGCTCTCTCCACTGTCACTCTGTCAGGGTTCTTGCTGTAGTCTCCAAGTTACACAGCAGGCCCAGACTGCTCCCACTGACCCTCTCACTGTCCTTGCTGTTGTCTCTCAGTTACCCAGCCGGCCCAGACTGCTCCGACTGTCACTCTGATACTGTCCATGCTGTGTCTCTCTGTTGCACAGACGGCCCAGAATGCTCCCAGCACTGACACTGACAATCTGTCCTTGCTGTGGTCTCTCAGACACACAGTGGTCCAGTCTGTTCTCAGCACTAACACCCTGCCGGGGTCCTTTCCGTAGTCTCTTACCAGCATGTCCAGACTGCTCCCACTGTACTTCTGTCACTGTCCTTCTGCAGTCTCTCAGTTACCCAGCCGGCTCAGATGCTCCCACTGCCACTGTCACTGTCCTTGCTTTTGTCTCTAAGTTACCCAGCCGATCAAGATGCTCCACAACTGTCACTCTTTCAGTTACCTTGCTGTTTTCTCTCAGTTATAAAGCCGGCACATCCTGTTCCCACTGTCACTCTTTCTCTGTCCTTGCATTTGTCTCAAGTGAAGCACGCGGCACAGACTGCCCCCCCCCCCCCCCC
Organism: Scyliorhinus canicula; assembly: GCF_902713615.1. Lineage (NCBI taxonomy): Eukaryota > Metazoa > Chordata > Chondrichthyes > Carcharhiniformes > Scyliorhinidae > Scyliorhinus > Scyliorhinus canicula. The sequence continues at coordinate 143,178 of NW_024055722.1, forward strand.
CCCCCCCCCCCCCCCCCCCACCCCCCCCCCCCCTCCCCCCCCCCCCCCCCACCCCCCCCCCACCCCCACCCCACCCCCCCCCCCACCCCCCCCCCCCCCCCACTGCCACTCTTTCACTGTCCGTGCTATTGTCTCTCATTTACCCAGCCGGCCCAGACTGCCCACTGCCACTGTCACTGTCCTTGTTTTGTCTCTAAGTTACCCAGCCGAGACTGCTCCCACAACTGTCACTCTTTCAGTTACCTTGCTGTTTTCTCTCAGTTAAGCCGGCAACTGTTCCCACTGTCACTCTTCTCTGTCCTTGCATTTGTCTCAGTAGCAAGCGGCCCAGACTGCTCCCCCCCCCCACTGCCACTCTTTCACTCCTGTTATTGCCTCTCAGTTACCCAGCCGGCCAGACTGCTCCCCACTGCCACTCTGTCAGTGTCCTTCTGTTGTCTCAGTTACCAGCCGGCACAGACTGCTCCCACTGTCACTCTGTCAGTGTCCTTGCTGTTGCCTCTCAGTTACACAGGCGGCCAAGAATGCTCCCCCCCCACTGCCACTCTGTCAGTGTCCCAGCTGATGTCTGTCAGATACCCAGACGATCCTGAACATTCTCAGCACTGTCACTCTGTCAGTGTCCTTGCTGTTGTCTCTCAATTACCCAGACTGCTCACGACATTGTCACTCTGTCACGGCCCAGGCTGTTGTCTCTTAGTTAACATGCGCCCCAGACTGCTCCTACCAGCTACTCTGCAACTGATCTTGCTGTCATCTTTCAGTTAACCAGCAGGCGTAGGCTGCTATCACCATTGGTCACTCTGTCAGTGACTTGTTGTTGTCTCTCAGTTGACCAGCCAGTACAGATTGCTCCCATTGTCACGATGGCAGTGTCCTGCTGTTTGTCTCTCAGACCCTAGCGGCCCTGACTGCTCCCACCACTTTCTCTCAGGCACTGCCGTTGCTCTTCTCTCTCAGTTGATCGGCCGCCCAAACTGCTTCCACTACTGTAACTCTATCAATGTTCTTGCTGTGACTCTCAGTTGAACAGCGGCCCAGCATTTTCCCACTATCACTCTGTCAGTGTCCTCGCTCTTGTTTCTCAGTTACCTAGCAGGCCGAGACTGCTCCCACCACTGTCACTCTTTCAGACACCTTGGTGTTTTTTCTCAGCAACGCAGCCGCCTCCGACTTCTCGCACCACTGTCACTCGTCACTGTCCTTGCTGTTTTCTCTCAGTTAACCAGCAGGCCTAAACTGCTCCCACTGTCACTCTGTCAGTGTCCTTCTGATGTCTCTCAGTTACCCAGCCGGCCAGAATTTTCCCACTGACACCCCGTCATGTCCTTCATGTTTCTCTAAGACCGCCAACAGGCCCAGACTTCTCCCACCACTGCACTCTGTCAGTGTCCTTGCTTTTGTCTCTCAGTTAACCAGCCGACCCTGACTGCTCCCAGCGCTGTCACTCTGTCTGTTACTAGTCATGCTGTTGTCTCTCAGTTAGCCAGCCGGCCCAGCTGCTTCCACCAGTGTCATCAGTCGCTGTCCTTGTTGTCTCTGTTACCGAGCTTGGCCAGACTGCACTCACAACTGTAACATGTCACTGTCATTGCTGTTGTGCCACATTTTCCCAGCCGATCCAGACTGCTCCAACACTGTCACTCTGTCACTGTCCTTGCTGTTTTCTCTCAGTTACCCATCCGGCCCAGACTGTCCCAATACTGTCACTCTGTCACTGTCCTTGTTGTTTTTCTCTCAGTTACCCAGGTGGCCCAGACTGCTCCCAACACTGTCACTCTCTGTCACTGTCCTTGTTGTTTTCTCTCAGTTACCCAGGTGGCCCAGAATGACCACACCTGTCATTCTATTACTGTCCTTGCTGTTGTCTCTCAGGTACCCAGCCGGCCCAAACAGCCCTCACCCATGCTGAGGTGATTCAGCGAGAAGGCCACATCTGCCTGAGCTCCTTCAGAGTGTCATCTGCAACGAGATCCAGTGGCAGGCAGCACCCTTTTACTGATTCAGTCAGGGGATTTGGTGGTTCCTGATCAGAAAAGCGTGTTCTGTGTTGAGTGTGTGTTTTTGTCAGTGTGCGTCTGTGCGTTTGTGTATTAGTGCCTCCGTGTATGTGTGAGTGTGTGAATTAGTGTCTGTTTGTCTGTGAGTCTGTGTACTAGTGTATACGTGAGAGGTATCATCCGTGCCCCTGTGTGTGAGTGTGTATTAGTAACTGTGTGTGAGTGTGTATTATTGTCTCTGTGCCTGTGTGTGTATATTTTGTCTGTCTGTGTGTTTGCCTGTGTGAGTATTAGTGTCTCTATGCGTCAATGAATATGTGTATTAGTATCTATGTGTGTATGTTAGTGTCTGTGTGGTGGATTAATGCCAGTGTGCCTGTGATGTGTGCATTAGAATGTCCGTGTTCCTGTTGATTGCTATTTAGTTATCTAGTCTCGGACAGTGGGCGCATTCATGTCTCTCTGTGTGTATTAGTGTCCTGTGTATATGTTTTAGGTCTGTGTGTATGTGCATTAGTGCCAGTGTGTGTCTCTGATGTGTGTATTGGTGTCTGTGTGTTAGTGTGTGTATTAGCGTCTGTGTATTCTGAGTGTGCATTAGTGAATCTGTGTGTGTGAGTGTGTGCATTAGTGTCCGTGTGCGTCGGTGTATGCGTGCATTAGTCTATCTGTGTGTGGCTGTATATGTTTGGTTTTGTGTGTTAGTGTCTCTGTCTGTGTCTTTGAGTGTGTATTACTATCTATATGTGTGAGTGTTTTTTGTTTTCTCTATGTGTTGTTGACTGTGTCTATTAGTGTATCTGCGTGTCCTGTGTGTATTAGTGTCTGTATGTGTGTGTGCGTGTATGCATTAGTTTCTGTGTGTGTGTGGATTATTGTCTTGTGTGTCGTGTGTGTGTATCGGTGTCTCTGTGTGTGTATTGAGTTAGTGCATTAGTGTTTTGGTGTGTTTATTGTTTAGTGTGCGTGTGTGCTTTGTGTCTCTGTGTTTCTGTGAGTGTGTTTATTAGTGTCTCTGTGTCAGTTAGTGTCAGCATTGGTGTCTGGGAGAGTGCGTGTAATTCGTGTCACTGCGTGTATTTGAGTGTGGAATTAGTGCCTCTGTGCGCCTGTAAGTGTGTGTATTAGTCCCTCTGTGTGTTTGCGAGTTTGTGTATTAGTGTCTCTGTGTTTGTGAGTGTGTATATTAGCATTGTTATGGCCAAGGGTTTAGAGAACACCATAATGTATCATGGCTTCCTCTAACCCACGACATTTAATAGATTGTGGTATGGGGAGCACACGGCCCACTCGACAGGTGTGATACAGCAGAAATGGAAAAGTATTATTTGAAGAAAAACAATGTTTACTCTATGAACCCAAGTTAACATTTTAAACATACAGTGAACATTGAGCAATCATTAATTCAAATTCAAAAGACTTAAGGAACACCTTTTTCCAGAAGCACATTAGGTTTACGTTCACTACTGAGAACATTGGTAATTCTGAATTCTCCAAATGATCAAGAGATAGTCTTTACATAGCAGAAAGAACTGCAGTACACCTGCTCTGTCTGGCTTCAGATCCAAACACTGAAACAAATCTAAAACCACCCTGCAGCAAACAGGCTCAAACGAAAGTAAAAAGCTGACAGTCAGTTCAGCTCCACCCAAACTCGACATAACTGCAGTAATAAACACCCATTTCCTACAGGTTCTCGCATGTGACATTGTATCTGTGTGTCTGTGAGTGTGCGTATTCGTGTCTGTCTGTGTGAGTGAATGAATTAGAGCCTCCGTTTGTCTGTGAGTGTGTATAATGTCTGTGTGTGTGAGTGTGCATTATAGTCTCCAGGAGTCTGTGTGTGTGCGCATGTGTCTGTGATAGTGTGAATTAGTGCCTGTGTGTTTGTGAGTGAGTGTGGTGAATTAGTTACTCTATGTGCGTCTGAGTGTGTGCATTGTGTATCTGTGTTGTATGTGTGTGAGAGAGTGCATTTCTGCCTGTGTTTGTGTCTGTGATGTGGCTGTTTGTATGTGTGGAGCGTGTGCATAGTGTCTTTGTCTGTCTGTGAGCTCTGTACTAGTGTCTCTCTGTGATTATGTGTGTCAGTGTATCACTGTCCCTATATTGTATCATTGTAGTCTGTGTATGTCTGTGTGTGTTTCAGTGTCTCTGTGTATCTAGTGTATTGATTAGTGTCTGTATGTCTGTGAGTGTATGTATTAGTCTTCAGGTGTGTTTGAATGCGTCTATCAGCGTATCTGTGTGTGTCTGTGTTTGGGTATTAGTGTCTCTAAGTGTGTACATGTGTATCACTGGGTTTGAGTGAGTGTCTGTATTAGTGTCTCTGGGTGTGAGGTGTGAATGTGTGTTTTAATGCGTATGTGTGTCTGCGAGTGGTGTGAATTACTGTCGCTGTGTGTGTTAGTTTGTTTATTATTGTCTGTGTGTGTGTATTAGTAACTCCGTGTGTGTCTGAATGTGTATATTAGTGTCTCTGTGTGTAAGTGTGTGTATATGTCTGTGAGAGTGTGTATTACTGTCTTTGTATATGTCTGTAAGTGTGTGTATCATTCTCGCTGTTTCTGTGACTGTGTATTAGTCTCTGTGTGTCTGAAAGTGTGCGCATTGTGTCTGTGTGTGTATTAGTGTATGTGTGTACGTCTGAGTTTGTGCATTAGAGTCTGTTCGTGTGTGAATGTGTGTATTAGTGTCTCTATGTGCGTATTAGTATCTGTGTGTGATTGTGTGCATTAGTGTCTCAGTGTCTGCGAGTGTGTATTAGTGCCTGTATGCGAGTGTGCTATTAGTGTTTCTGTGTATCGCTGAGAGTGTGTTCGTGTCTGTGTGTAAGTGTGTGTATTATTGTCTCTGTGTCTGTGAGTGTGTTTATCAGTGTCTGTGTGTGAGAGAAGTGGTATTAGTGTCAGTGTGTGTCTGTTAGTGTGTATATGTCTGTCTCTAGTGTCAGTGAGTATGTGTATTAGTGTCTGTGTGTGTATTAGTATGTGTGTGTCTGAGTGTGTGTGTTAATGTATCTGTGCGTCGGTGAGTGTTTGTAATAGTGTATCTGTGTGTCTATGAGTGTTTTCTGTTCCCGCTGTGTTTGTTTAGTGTCTGTTTGTGTGACTGTGCATTAGTGTATTTGTGTGTTAATGCATGTGTGAGTGTGTTATTATCTCTGTATGTGTGCGAGTGCGTGTATCAGTATATATTTATTTGACTTTGTCAACACCACGTCGACCATACGTGTAATGTCTTCCCCAGGCTGATATATAATTTCATTGTTTATTTCCCTTACTCACAGTGAACCTCATCACAATTGTGATCCTGAAGAGAAAAAAACTGTGGGCTGTCCAAATGTATAACTTGTTACCTGGTGGCCATGGCATGGGGGACCTACTGGTCGTCATTCTCGACCTGATATTGAGACACATTCCCATTGTTTTTAAGGAACAGTTTTATTTCATAAAGTCCATCCCCGTGTGTAACGTCCACGCCGTCCTGATTTATGCAGCCACTGACTGTTCTGTCTGGTTCACCGTCACTTTCACATTTGATCGATTTGTGGCCATTAGTTGCCCGAAGCTGAAAAGTAAATATTGCAGCGAGAAAACGGCGGCTGTGGTTCTGGGAACAGTGACTGTGCTGAGCTGTCTGAAGAACATTTCCTGGGTTTTATGTTCAGGGGTATATATAATCTGGATAACCAGCCCTGGTTTGTTATGTCACAGAGGGTGTTCCGTACTCTCAGGTCTGGATATCAATCGAGTTCCTCCAACACATTCTAACCCCGGGTGTTCCATTTGTCCTCATTCTGCTGCTCAATGTTCTCACCGTCAGGCACATTGTCGTGAGCAGCAGGGCCCGCAGGAGACTGCGAGCTCACAGCAGTGGGGAGAGCTCAGAGACCCAGAGATGGAGAGTCGGAGGAAATCCATCATTTTATGTTTATTATCTCGGCCAATTTCATCCTGTTATGGTCAACGTTCATGGTTTATTCTACTTGGAACCGGGTGGGTATCAGGGATATAATGTTGTATTTTTAAATGAATATTTCCAGGCATTGGGCTTCATGCTGCAGCTCCTGAGTTGCTGCACAAACACTGCGATTTACAGCGTGACACAGACTCAGTTCAGACAGCACTTGAAGAAGTTGTTGACAGTTCCCTTGAGTTCAATTCTTCAGTTCTTATTGGATTCATGAGAGGAAACCCCACCCACACGGCATCTCATCTCGCACTGCCGGTGAAACTGACCATCGACAGCCAGCCTCACCCTGATTTAGCATTCTGCATTACCAGGACGGACAGTCGGTAGGTGTGTGTGACTCCCCCATGGCCAATCAGTTGGGTCAGTATGATTCCCCCATGGCCGATCAGTTGATTGTTTGTGACTCCCCCATGACCAATCAGCTGGGTGTGAGTGGTTCCCTATGCCGGATCAGCTGGGTGTATGTAACTCCAGCCATGGCGATCAGCTGGGTGTGTGAGTCCCCCCTGGACGATCAGCTGGGCATGTGCTTCCCCCATCGTCAATCAGCTGTGTCTGTGACTCTGCATTGCGATCAGCTGGGTGTGTGCTTCCGCCATAATCGAACAGCTGGTGTGCCTCTCCCATGTCCGATCAGCTGGATGTGTGTCTCCACGCTTGGCCGATCAGCTGTGTGTGTGTAACTCCCCCGTGGCCGATCAGCTGGGTGTGTGCTTCCCCCATGGGCGATCAGTTGTGTGTCTATGACGCCCCCACTGCCGATCAGCTGGTTGTGTGCTTCCGATGTTGATCAGCTGAATGTGTGCTTCCCCCCATTGCAGATCAGCTGGATGTGTGCCTCCCCCCATGGAGGATCAGCTGGGCGAGTGTAACTCCAGCTATGGCCAATCAGCTGGGTGTGTGACTCCACCGTGGCTGATCAGTTGGGTCAGTGTGACCCTCCATGGCCCATCAGATCGTGTGTGTCTCCACCCTTGGCCGATCAGCTGGGTGTGTGACTCCACCGTGGCCGATCAGTTGGGTCAGTGTGACCCTCCATGGCCCATCAGCTCGGTGTGTGCTTCACCCATGGCTGATCAGCTGGGTGTGTGCAACTCCGCCATTTCCGATCAGCAGGGTGCGCCCCCCCCCCCCACCGCCTATTAGCTGGGTGTGTGCTTCTCCCCATTGCAGATCAGCTGGGTGTACTATCCCCATGGCCGAACAGCTGGATGTCTGCTTCCCCCCATTGCCGACCAGCTTGGGTGTGTGCTTCACATTTAAACATTGTCTGTGCAGCAGAATGTACCCCATACAAAGACACAGGCACACAGACAGAGATAGTCAGAGGCAGGGAAACAGATGGAAACAGAGACACAGACACAGACTGAGCCAGACACACAGACATGACAGAGAGAGAAACACAGATACAGACAGAGGCAGAGACACAGGCACAAAGAAAGACACATACACAGGCGCAGACACAGACATAAACTCAGACAGCGACCCAGACAGAGACACAGATAGAGACACAAACACAGAAACAGTCAGACAGAGCCACAGATACAGACAGAGGCAGAGACACAGACCGAGACACAGACAGAGAAAGAGACTGAGACAGAGACACAGACACAGGCAGAGACACAAATGGAGAGACAGAGAGACACAGATAGAGAACAGACAGACACACAGACAGAGACTCAGAGACAGAGAGACGCACAGACAGAGAACAGATTGAGAAACAGACTCAGAGACATACAGATACATAGACACACAGAGAGACAATGAGAGAGACACAGACCCAGATCCAGACAGAGACAGAGACACAGAAAAAGAGACACAGGCCCAGACAGAGACAGAGACACAGACAGAATCTCAGACTTAGACAGTTACATAAGTAGACAGATACACAGACACAGACACAGACACATTCAGAGGCATAGACAGAGACCCAGAGATCATACAGAGACACATACGCAGACAGAGACACAGACACAGGCAGAGACACAGACACAGACAGAGACACAGACACAGGCAGAGACACAGACACAGGCAGAGACAGAGACACAGGCAGAGACACAGACACAGGCAGAGACACAGACACAGGCAGAGACACAGACACAGGCAGAGACACAGACACAGCCGGAAAGGCAGACAGAGGCAGAAACACAGACAGAATCACAGATCAAGAGACAGATAGAGAGAGACACACACTCATATAGAGAAGAGAAACAGTCAGAAATAGTGACAAGAAGACAGACAGAGACACAGACAGAGACAGACATCGACACAGATATAGACACAGAGAGATACACTGACACACACAGACCCAGACAGAGACAGAGAAACAGGCAGAGACACAGACACATATATAGACATACACAGAGACAGACAACAGACAGAGTCACAGGCAGAGACACAGACAAGAGAGAGATAGATACACAGATACAGGCATAGACACAGAAAGAGACCCAGGCACAGAGAGAGAGACACAGACAGAGACAGAAAATCAGCCAGAAACTCAGACAGAAACACAGACAGAGGGACAGACAGAGGTAGATAGAGACACAGATACAGGTAGATACACACGCAGAGACACCGAAATAGAAGAGGACACAGAGACACAGAAGACAGGCAGAGAGACCGACAGAGGCACAATCACTGATACAGACAGAGACAAAGAGACACAAACTGACACATACAGAAGCACAGATAGAGACAAAGCCAGAGACACAGACAGAGACACAGACAAACTGAACCATACCAAACTCAATGCTCACCAGCCGTCCCGCTGCCACCAAAGGCCGCTGTCCCCCTGCCGCCAGAGGACGATGGCCCCTCCTCCCTGCCGACAGATGCCGCTGTCCCCTTTCTGCCAGAGGCCGCTGCCCCCTGCCGCCATGACCGCTGTCCCCCTGCCGCCACAGCCGGCTGTCCTCCTTCCGCCAGAGGCCGCTGCACACATGCCGCCAGAAGTCGATGGCCGTCCTCACTATCGTTAGAGGCAGCTGCGCCTTGATGCCACAGGCCACAGTGCCACCCGCCAGAGGCCACTGTTCCCGTGCCATCAGTGGCCGCTGTCTCCCTGCCACCAGAGGACGCTGTACCCTGCGGCCAGAGTCCGCTGTCCCACAGCCGCCAGATGCAGCCGTCACCCTGCGGCCAGAGTCCGCTGCCCCCCTACCGTCACATGTCGCTGTCCTACTGCCGCCAGAGGCCGCTGTACACTTGCCGCCAGATGCAACCGTCACCCTGCCGCCAGAGACCGATGACCCGTCCTCCTTATCGCCAGAGGCCGCAGCGCTTTGATGCCAGTGGCCACTGAGCCACTTCCGCCAGAGGCCGCTGTCCCCCTGTCGCCAGAGGCCGCTGACGCTGCCGCCAGAGCCCGCTGTCCCCTTATCGCCAGAGACCGCTGACGCTTCCGCCAGAGGCCGCTGTCCCCCTGTCGCCAGAGGCCGCTGAACTGCTGCCACCAGAGACCGCTGTCCCCGTGCCTCCAGAGGCCGCTGACCTTCTGCCGCCAAGGCTGCTGTCGCCCTGCCGCCAGAGGCCGCTGTCGCTCTACAGCAGGAGGCGGCTGTCCCCCCCCCCCCCCCCCCCGCCAGATGATCTGTCCCCCTTCCGCCAGAGGCCCCTGTTCTCCTTACTCCAGAGGCCGCTGCCCCACTGCCGCCAGAGGCCGCTGGCACTTCTTGGAACGGTGAATGGCATTTCAGAACCGAGAGTGAAGCCGGATTTTGAAGGCAGACGAGGGCTTGTCATATGTGCAACGGATGAGGACCCTGTGTCTTATGGCAGGAATAATGCTACAGACAATCGAGGGTTCGCAAAGAGCTGCCCGTGCGCATGTGCGGGAAGGTCACTATTCCAGCAGGAATCGCGTGGCCCACCCAGTGGCTGACATTGTCTCATCTGGCAGCACATAATGGCCGTCGGGAGTCTCCCCTGGCAACACATGATGGCCGTCGGGAGTCTCCCCTGGCAACACTGATGGCCGTCGGGAGTCTCCCCTGGCAACACTAGATGGCCACTGGGAGTCTCCATGGCAACACACGATGGCCACTGAGAGTGTGCATGGAAATACAAGATGGCCACAGGACGTCTTGCCTGGCAACTCAAGATGGCTGCCTGTTGTCTGCCCTGGCAAGACAAGTTGGCTGCCGGAGGTTCCCGTGGCAACACAATATGGCGGCCATAAGCACGCAGGGATGCTTGGGTGGATGTGGCACGGGCGCACGGGCGGCTTCTGCTGCCCATTGAAGCTATTGGGAGTCTTCGGGATTGTTGTGTCGCAATAAACACCGTAGCCGTTCCCCGACCCCCACCGCGGATATCACCCCCTCCCCGATATCACCCCCTCCCCGATATCCCCCTCCCCAATATCACCCCCTCCCTGGTATCCCCCTCCCCGTTATCATTCCGTCCCCGATATCACCGTCTCCCTTGGGCAGCAGGGTAGCATGGTGGTTAGCATAAATGCTTCACAGCTCCAGGGTCCCAGGTTCGATTCCCGGCTGGGTCACTGTCTGTGTGGATCTGCACGTCCTCCCCCTGTGTGCGTGGGTTTCCTCCGGGTGCTCCGGTTTCCTCCCACAGTCCAAAGATGCGCGGGTTAGGTGGATTGGCCATGCTAAATTGCCCGTAGTGTCCTAATAAATGTAAGGTTAAGGGGGGGAGTTGTTGGGTTACGGGTATAGGGTGGATACGTGGGTTTGAGTAGGGTGATCATGGCTCGGCACAACATTGAGGGCCGAAGGGCCTGTTCTGTGCTGTACTGTTCTATATCACCCCCCGATATCCAGTTCTCCCCGATATCCCCTCCCCAATATCATCCAACCCCAGTGATCACCCAACCCCAGATATCACCCTCCCCCAGATATAACGCAACCCCAGAAACACCCAACCCCCGAGAACACCCAACCCCAGAAATCCCCCAAACACCAGCTAGCACCCAACTCCTGATATCACCCAGCCCCAGAGATCATCCAAACCGAGATATCACCCAACCCCCGAGAACCCCCCACCCCAGAAATCCCCCAAACGCAGATATCCCCCGGATATAGCCACTCCAGCCCCCGGATACCCCACCATCCCGCGGATATCACCCCACCATCTTCCCGATATCACCACACCATCCCCCGGATATCACCCACCCCCCGGATATCACCCCTCCATCCCCCAGATATTACCCAACCCCCGGATATCACCGCACCATCCCCGGATACCACACCATCCCCCGTATATCACCCCACCATCTTCCGGAACTCACCCCACATCCCACCGATATCACGCAACTGCTGGACATCACCGCACCATCCCCGGATATCACCCCCCCCCCCTGGCTGTCACACCCCTCCTTATATCACCCCACCATCCCAGGATATCAATCCACAATGCCCCGGATATCGCACCATCTCCCAGATATCACCCCACCATCCACCAGATATCACCCCGCCATCCGGATATCACCCCCATTCCCCAGATATCACGCCACCATCCCTCGGATATCAGCCCACCATTCCCCGGATATCACGCCACCATCCTCCGGATATCACCCACCCCGCGGATATCAGCCCTCTCCCAGGATATCATCCCACCCCCAGGATATCACCCGTCCATCCCCCGGACATCACACCACCATCCCCAGGATATCACCCCCATCCCCCGGATATCTCCACACCATCCCCCGGATATCACCCCACCATCCCCCGGATATCTCCCCACCATCCCCCGGATATCACCCCACCATCCCCCGGATATCTCCCCACCATCCCCCGGATATCACCCCACCATCCCCCGGACATCACACCACCATCCCCCGGATATCACCCCCACATCCCCGGATATCACCCCACCATCCCCCGGACACAACACAACCACTTCCCGTATATCACCCCGGATATCACCCCACCATGTTGCGGATATCTCCCCACCTACTGGACATCCCCCACCATCCCCAAAAATCACCCTCCCGGATATTACCCCACCATCCCCCTGATAAACCACCATTCCCCGGATATCACCCCACCATCTTCGGGATATCATCCCACCATTCCTTGGATATCACCCACCCCCGGATATCATACCACCATCCACCGGATACCACCCACTCCCGGATATCACACCATCTCGGATATCCCACCATTCCCCGGATATCACCCCACCATCCCCGGATTTCACCCCAGCATCCCCGGGCTATCAGCCCCTAGATATCACCCCCACCCCCGGAATTCACCCCACCCCGATATAAACCCACCCAGCAGATATCACCCTACAATTCCCCGATATTAACCACCCTCATATCACCCCACCATCCCCCGGATATCACCCTACCATTTCCCGGATATCACCCCAGATATCACCCTACCATCACCCGGATAACACCCCACCATTTGCCGGATATCACCACACCATCCCCCGGATACCCCAGCAATCCGGATACAACCCAACATCCCCCGGATATCAACCCACCATCCCCCAGATATCACCCACCCCCGGATATCACCCCTCCATCCCCCGGATATTACCCACCCGCGGATATCACCGCACCTCCCCGCGGAGACCGCACCATCCCCCGGATATCACCCTACCATCTTACGGATCGCATCCCACCATTTCCCGGACATCACTCCACCATCCCCGGATATCAGTCCAAATATCATCCCACCATCCCACGGATATCACCCCACCTACTGGATATCACCACACCATCCCCGGATATCACCCCCCCCCCCCGGATATCACCCCCCCCCCCCCCGCCGCATAATCACACAACAATCAGCCGGATATCAGCCCACAATTCCCCGGATATCACCCCACCTTCCCCCGGATATTAGCCCACATTTCCCCGAATATCACGCACCATCCTCGGGATACCCCAGCATCGCCCGGATATCACCCCGGATATCACCCCACCATCCCGGATACCAACCGACCATTCCCCATATCACCCACAGGCTGATATCCCACCAATTCGGATATCACCATACCATCCCCCTGATATCACCCCGCCATACCAGGATATCACCCCAGCATTCCCGAGATATCAGCCCCCTAGATATCACCCCCTCTCCCGGATTTCACCCCCACTCATATCACCCCAGCGACACGTGGTTATCGCCACACCATTCCGCAGATCACCCCACCATCACCCGGATATCACCCGACTATCCCGGATATCACCCCCATTCCCCGGATATCACATCACCATCCGTCGGATATCACCCCACCATCCCGGATATCACACCACCATCCCCCGGATATCACCCCACCATCCCGGATATCACCCCCATTCCCCGGATATCACACCACCATCCGTCGGATATCACCCACCATCCCCCGGATATCACCCCACCATCCCGGATATCACCCCCATTCCCCGGATATCAACCCGCCATCCCGGATATCACCACATTCCCCGGATATCACACCACCATCCGTCGGCTATCAGCCCACCATTCACCGGATATCACCCCACCATCCGTCGGATGTTAGCCCACCATTCACCGGATATCACCCCACCATCCGTCGGATATCACCCCACCATCCCCCGGATATCACCCCACCATCCCGGATATCACCCCCATTCCCCGGATATCAACCCACCATCCCGGATATCACCACATTCCCCGGATATCACACCCCATCCGTCGGCTATCAGCCCACCATTCACCGGATATCATCCCACCATCCCCCGGATATCACCCCACCATCCGTCGGATGTTAGCCCACCATTCACCGGATATCACACCACCATCCGTCGGATATCAGCCCACCATTCACCGGATATCAACCCCTCATTCCACGGATATCACCCCACCATCCCCCGGATACCCCACCATCTCCAGGATATCACCCCGGATATCACCCCACCATCCCGGATATCAACCCACCATTCTCCGGATACCCCACCATCCCCAGGATATCACCCCGGCTATCACCCCACCATCTCGGATATCACCCCACCATTCCCAGGTTATCAGCCCACCATTCCCGGATATCACCCCGCCATCACCCGGTTAACACCCCTCCATACGCCGGATTTCGCCACACGATCCCCGGATACCCCACCATCCGACGGACGTCGCCACACCATCCCCCGGATACCCCACCATCCCACGGTTATCGCCATACCATCCCCCGGATTACCCACTATCACGCGGATATCACCCCACCATCTTACGTGTCACCCCACAATCACCCGGTCATCACACGACCATCCCCTGGATATCAATGCGGATAACACCCCACCATCCCCCGGATACTACACCATCCCCCGGATATCACCCCAGCATATTCCGGATATCACCCCAACATCCCTCAGATATCACCCACCCTCCGGATATCACCCCACCATTTCCTGAGAACCCAGGAATTTGAATTGGAAATCTAATTGGGAAAAAGGAAATACCACAAGTGTTCAAGGAGTTCAAATCAATAACGATAATTCGGAAGTGTGTTTTGTGCACGCGTAACTAACAGGGTTGTAAGGTTAACCTGAGAGCTTTTTGTTGCGACAAACTGTCGGAAGTTTTATCATCGAAATATAGCGAAAGCCCTACCCGTATTTTAAAACTTTACCAGAACATCCCTTGTTCCAAATTAAGGCAGAATGAGGAAATAGCCATGCAGGCAATGGAACGCCTCATGAATCCAGAGCAGTTCGTGGTCGCAGCGACCAGCAGTAGCAGAGTAGGCCAGTGTCCCGTGTGGGAGCTGGAACTCCGCAAGTATCTAAACGGAATGGATGGCCCCTTTGGAATTAGTTCTGTATGAATGCGGAGACAGGTCCCGGGAGTATAGGACATACTTGGTGGGAAACCTCTCTCAAATTCATAAGAAAAATCTTAGTAAAGCACGCAAGCCGATGGCAATCGTGTCCTGTTTGGCACAATTGCAAGGCACTGAGGAGGTCGTTCGGACGCTCCAAGCAGAGATAGACGACCGAAACAGAATCAGTAAAGTGGATGTCAGGGACATCGAAAAAGAAAACCTCGAGCTAAGAGGGAAGCTGGCAGAGAAGGGTAGTGAGGTATATGATGCCAAGAGGGCACATCAGTCCTGATACGAGAAGAGTCAGATAGCAGGTAGAGGCATTGCAGTGGCAATGCTCTGACCTAATGGCAGCTTTAAGAGCACTCCATGCTGCCACCACTGAGCAAAGGCAGAGCATAGTAGACCACGCAAAGTGTAGGAATCAGATTGCGGAGCTACAATCGCTGCTTTCAGTGCAGAATGGGTTCCAAAACACCTTTGGAACACAGTTAGATGAGTATCATGCCCCAGATTGGCAGGAATTAAACGAGACAGCGCAGCGCTATGTTCAGGGAACATGTGCGCCAGCAGAGCAGCAGAACAGGAAAGCACCCCAACCCCCCACAGATCAGATAGCACCCGCATCTATGAACCCAGTCACCGCCCAAAAAAGGCAACCACAGGCGGCGCACCCGACATCACCTACACCACCCCTTAACTGTAATGCAACTCAGGGACACGTGTGAGAAAATTACTCCGTTTCTCCCCTCCGCAGACCCCCACCAATCCGGAAGGCCGGTAGTCACAGCGAAGGTTAGAGGGAAGCCCATAGAATTACTTTGGGACACAGGAGGGTCCCGCACCACAATTAATTCCACCACCACAGCAGGCAGACACGTGGCCGACCACATCCACAATTACGGTCAGCGGATTTACAGGTCACTCGCAGCAGGGACACATTACAGTCCCTGTAGCAATTCAGCTAGGGAACATCTCCACCAGACACCCCGTTGTTTTAGTTAATCTACCCCGTACAGCAGAACACATACTGGGTATTGATTTTATGAATGCCCATAGCCTCTCGTTCGATCCAGTGAACCAGTGTGTCTGGAGAATGGCAAATCGGACAGAGCACCCGCAACTCTCACAGTAGGCGAATATGCAAATCGGATTAGCGCAGTAGTCGACTATTGTTTCGACTTGACCATGCTTAGTGCAGACAGACAGGGCAGTTCTAAACTGACATAGGACAGCATTTGCCAGTCACTGGCACGACTGCGGCAGAATGACTGGACATGTTCAAGTCATCAGACTTGACCCCAGACCACAGAAACAGTACCGATTTCCCCTAGAAGCAGAGGGAGAAATTGGAAAGGTGATAGACAGCTTATTGGAGCAAGGGGTATTTAGGACAGTAGCCTCGACCAATAATGCACCTATTTGGCCGAGAGAGCCCGACGGATCCTGGCGTCTGACCATCGATTATCGGGAGCTCAACAATGTAACCCCAGCAGTAGCCCCCACGGTAGCAACAAGTCCCGAGACCATGCTCAAACAGGGACTCCACTCAAAATTCTTCACGGCTTTGGACATTAGCAATGGCTTCTGGTCAATCCCATTGGCAAAGGCGTGCCAGTACAAATTTGCCTTCACATTTAAAGGACATATGTATGTATGTATGCAGGAATGGCTATAAATATGTTCTGGTAGTTATAGGTACCTTTACCAAATGGGTAGAGGCATTCCCTTCACGAACCAACACAGCTAAGACAGCTGCAAAGATCCTGACTTACCACATCTTTACGAGATGGGGTCTCCCCAGAAGTATAGAGTCAGATCAGGGATCTCACTTTACAGGACGTGTCTTGAAGAACGTCCTGACCATTTTCGGCATCAAACAAAATTTTCACATAGCGTATCACCCCCAGTCAAGCGGGATAGTAGAACGCATGAATCAGACACTAAAATCGACCCTCAGAAAGATGGTACAGGAGAACAATTCGACTTGGGATTCAGTGCTCCCATTCGCACTAATGTTCATCCGCAACACGGTTTCATCATCCACAGGATTCACCCCACACGCACTCATGACCGGACGCCCCATGAAAGGGACAGAATTCCTTTTAGGACTGGACATGACTAGCCCCGAAGTGACGGCCCTCACACATGAGACGGCAGTCAAAGAATTAGTGGAAACTGTGAGGTCTGCATAGTTAGCAGCCGCAGTAACCCTAGGCAAGCGACGAAAACAGAGCACGGCTTGTTTTAATAAGAATGTACACCCCACGCAATTTCAGGTTGGGCAACAGGTTATGTTATCTGTTTATAACCCTGGCACGTTTTTGGCTCCAAAATTTTCCGGGCCGTATTCAATTTCGGACAAAATCAGCCCTCCGTTTACAGAATAAAATACCCCAACGGTAAGACTGCGTGGTTTCATATTAACCAGTTAAAGGCTTATGGAACGCAGTCCAGCCACACCACCATGTCTTACTGGACGCAGCAGAATATCTCGCTCCGCCCACAAGAGACACATTTCCACCCTCCCCCTCACAGACCAGTTCCTCATTGGACTCGCCCTCGACTTCGTCCACTGACTCCAGACCACGCCCCAGAACACCAACAAGCTGCCACAGCAGAGACAGCGATACTGACTGTTACAATGAGGACAGCCACAGCACCCCACCCTACAGCCCCCACTTCAGCGACTACGACCCCGACTCCAGTGACTCCAGTCACCTACATTAAATATCCAAACCCACACCCAGACCCACCAACCGACCCCGACGATACCGACTATGCCACTTCAAATTTAGACACCACATTTTGGCACAGGGACAATTCATGGCGACTTGTCCGCAATGACGAGAGTGACCCCCGGTCACATAATGCACAATTGCATGCCTGATCCATACGAGAGTATGGGATCCGGGAGAAGAGGAAGACGTGATGTCTGACTCCCGACACGGCAACGCCTTTGTGACCCTGTTCACAGAGAAAGAGGAGAAGTGAGGTGTCCAGATGATGTAACAGAGGAACCGCTTGAAGGAAGTGATATCCTTTCTGATGGAACCTGCACGTTTGTTTTTTTTAAATATGTTAAGGGTTTGATTGGAGATCAAATCACTGTCTTTTCAGCTGAAAAGCTTGTGACTACCTCACATAAACGTTAGCTTGTCCGCAGATATCTCTGAGAACTTCAGTTAAATATCCTCTGGTGAACCGACAAAGTTCACGACTTGTATTCTGTTTTCCGATGTTGGAGCATCTTGGCTCTTCTCTTGTTTTTCATGTGCCCCTCTATTCGGTGAATAGAGGCTACAATTCCACGACGAATACATTCATACCCGTTCACCAGGTTGTGCAGGATGTGGGAAACGGCATTGAGAACCCGCCCTGTCTGAGAACCCCCTTTAGTCAGCCAAGCTCGGGTACGGCACAGCACACCTTACCCAGGGATCCCATACAAATCTTACCCGTAGCGGCCCATACGCAACTCATTCGACCTTTTCCTTCAAAATTTGGTTTCATTTTTCTTGAGGTAGCCCTTTGGCAGCCATCCCACATGCTATTTATATCCAGGAACATTCGGATGGTAAATCGCAAAGCCTGCGAGACGGCTCGCAGTGGAAAAGTTGTTAGGTGTATGCCTGGTCCTAAATTCGCATTTGAAAAAAAAATGAGGGGAGTCAAAGGGTGTGACTTGGCCATTCATTTAAGGGACAATTGCAATGAGAGGACAGATACACTAGCATTACAGATATTAAACTGTGTTTGACAGATACTGTGCTTGATCCCATAGCTTTCGAACAGTCGAGGAGGGTTCACGGCAAGATCAGCCATGCAAAAGAAAGAGAAGGAAGAGAAAAGAGGACCAGGATGGAAGCCTACCGATTTCTATTGATTGCTGTTGTATTGTTGCACGTAGACGCAAAACATGTTTCCCCCATGACCCCCGCCGTTAATGTTTCCCACACACCGACTTCTCCATGCTCAGCGATGAACAGCGAGGTTCAGACCTGGTGCACAAAATTCATGACCTGGTACTCGCTTTCATACATAACTGAATCACTTTTGGTGATTGCTGCTCTCTGCATCATAGTGCAGATCCTCAGGTTGAGGAAATGGAAAAGGAGAGCCTCCCGCTCCTGCCCCTCAACCATTTACGGAGTTCAATCCCCTATTTTCGGTTTTCACCAATCCCCCCAACCCCTTGATGTACAAGAGATTTATTTAATGCGATCTGTAAATAAAAAGGATTATGGATGTATTATATTGTTCTGAACTCGACTGCCGTGTCAGAAAGCGAGATGTACTGTGGTATGAATAGATTTTAGAATGTGATAGGACGTTTTAAAAGTAGACGAGATAGTTGTTTCGATAGGTGGAGGTTCCCGATTATTGGTATTGCATGTCCCCTTTGACATAGCGCCAATTCGAAGATGATAGCGATTTTTGTTTTGCCATAGTTAAGGAGAGAGTAGACGCCCTGGAACTCACTAAGGTCAGGGAACCCAAAGGAACCCAAAGGAACACAAGGGAACGCACATGAACACAAAGGAACCGTACATAGTTGATCCTTCACAATTTCTTCGTGAGGATCACAAGGAGGGAGTGTAGCCATCTAAGATGGACACCAGTAACACAAAATGGAGAACTGCAAATAATGCAGGGAAAAACGGAAATAGTAAAGAGCAAACAGCTTGCAGAAGCTTTCAGCTTTGACACCATTGCAAAAACCGGTTTCCCGACAGCTGCAGATTTCAGGCAGCGCTGTAAATGTGAAAACAGTTTAAATACTGATGAGGTGATACCGGGACAGTCCCGGGCACAATAAATACACGTAAGTATCAATCGATACTTTCAATAGAGAAGCAGACACGATGAAGCCAGCGAAACCAGGACAATGAGTCCTAAGAAGCGCCCCAGCCATTAAGGAACGACCCTAGGATAGGGGGGTTCCAATCATATCGATTGGGAAGAGGCCCAATCCACCCCCAGCAGGTGAGGAAGCCTCACCAAGGGTACCGCACATGGTTCGGTCTCCTGTCTCCGGCCTCTGACTCCAGCCTCCAGACCCCTGTCTTCCACACCGGCCGTCGAGCAAAAGCCATCGATAAGTAAGTGACAAAACAATGATCGCTACTTGACCCAGGCATTACTATACTCTTGCCGACCAATAGCGAACTGAAGTTTCAGACCAGAACGGAACGAAGGCCTTGTTCCCTGACCTTGCCTGTTCCTTCTTAGATAAGTATTAGTCGTTTAATGGTAGAGGTAAGTTAGTCTTCAGCATGTGCATGAGTGTTTATTATAATTACTTTATAATAAACTCTAATTGTTTTGGGCTTACTAATTGGTGTATAGCTTTATTGCTTTGAACTTCAACTTGATACTTGTGACGGTGTCTTTCATGGCACCTGGCGACTCCAGAGCATAAAAAGAGAAACAGAGCCAAGCAAGTGTTAAGCACACTTCCTCAGGAGGAGTGTTAAGCACACTAACTCAGAACGAGCAACAGAACGACCCGGCGGATGACACAGAGGTGACAGACCCAGACATGAGGAGCAGGAAGAAGCTCAGAGGAATGCCAGCTGGCAGGAATTCTTCGGACCTTGGGGGGGGGGGGCGGTGTAATGAACACCAGTTGGCTTTATGGGTTGGCCAATTGGAGTATGAGCACCCTCAATGATTGTTCATTGAGGGGGCCCATATAATCAACTGTGTAGGCTTTGTGAGCCAGTTTTAAGTTGACAGGACTGCAAGCAGTTCTGTTTGTGGCTGCTCCAGTAATATCGTCATTGTAAATAAATATGGTGTGGTGACGGAACTCGTGCCTCCCATGGATTACTACAGGTACAGAGCTACCCATTATGAATGTTATGAAAGTGTTCATGACGAGCATTTTGATCAATGCTCTGGCGCTCCATGGTTTATTTCTCTATATTTAATGAACAAGTTGCGACTTTGATAATCCTCCAATCTCCTGGAACCATTCACGTATAATTGGACCAAATAATTTCCAGTGCAGAAGGAGGCCACTCGGCCGATCGATCGGCACCGGCTCTTCGATAGAACACCCTACCAACCACACACCGCCACCTTATCACCATGACCCAGTAACCGCACTTAACCTTTTTATAGACTAACGACAATTTAGCGTGACCAATCCATCTAACCAGCACATAATTGGACTGTGGGAGGAAACCGCAGCACCCGAGGAAACCCACACAGACACGGGAGAACGTGCAGACGCCTCCCAAAGAATGATCCATGCCGGAATCCTGGAGCTGTGAATCGACAGTGCTAACCACTGTTCTACCGTGCCGCCCTCAAAGGAGGGTTGACTACCACGGTCAGTGTTTCCACTAATTCTAACTTTGCATCACTCAGTAACTCTCGCACATCCAATCTCAGCACGCTTATCCTCTCCTTCATTGTGATATAAAAAGTGTGGGATTGAAAGGAGTCAACTGACCCTGTTTGTTCATTGACTGTAATTAATATCAGTCTGGATGGATCCTAATTGTGTCACCGGAGGGTTTCCCCTCATCTATTAATAAGGATTCAATTCAATGTTTTATCCCAAACAGTCAGCGGAGCGTCAACTCCAACACTGACAGAGATCAGCGGCTCCAGAGCGACCGAGAGGAGGGATCAGAATCTGAAAACATTATATTGGAACGTTACAACAATGGATCCAAATCTGAGCACAATCGAGCAGAACGTTACAACAATGGACAGGAGTGTAGCCGAGAGACTTTACTATGTCTCTTATTTTTATTTTCCTTCACCATGGTGGATACTAGGAGTACTTAAGATTATTGAAACGGGGTATTATCCCATCCTGGCTCTTGTTGGTGTCCCTGGTAAGGCGCCCTATTCAATTGTTTGTTGCTTATATCCCGTTAAGTGTATTATTACTCTTTGCTTTTAATCTTGGCAAGGTTAAATTTATTCCCCTCAATTCCAGCCTCAATTGTCATTCTCTATCCATTGACGCCAGCCCGATCTGCACGGTCGGGCAGCACGGTAGCATGGTGGTTAGCATAAATGCTTCACAGCTCTAGGGTCCCAGGTTCGATTCCCGGCTGGGTCACTACTTGTGCGGAGTCTGCATGTCATCCCCGTGTGTGCGTGGGTTTCCTCCGGGTCCCGGTTTCCTCCCACAGTCCAGCCCAAATATGTGCGGGTTAGGTGGATTGGCCATGATAAATTGCACGTAATGTCCTAAAAAAATGTTGGGGGGGGGATTTGTTGGGTTAGGGGTATAGGGTGGATACGTGGGTTTAAGTAGGGTGATCATTGATCGGCACAACATCAAGGGCCGAAGGGCCTGTTCTGTGCTGTACTGTTCTATGTTCTATGATCTGGTTGATATTGGAGGCTGTTCGCGGTGCAACATTCGCATTGGCAATTCCATTATTTATATCTAGATTTTTTTCTATAATCCCAATCGTGACCATTTGACATCACCACCACTGTTTCATTTCTGCTGCAAAATAAACATTCATCATTGTCATTGTTACATCCAGACTCGACGATTCCATTCACAGAATTCCTGTTGAAAATCTTCATGAAGTTCAACTTATCTACAATCTGCTGTCCATATGCTGACTCCCACCCAGCCCCAGTCACAATGATCCCTGTACTACATTGGTTCCCAGCCTGGCAGCATGCAATACAAAAAATGTCATTCTGCGATAGAAATTCACCACAGTCCCACCGGACAATGCACAGCATTCTCATATTGATTCCAATGAAGTTGGAAATGAGTTGCTTTGCTTTCCTTGTCATGTTATTTTGCTGGAAAATCAGTAGAGGTGCTGTGGTTCTGTTTCTGGAGGTTTTGTTTTGAGCTGTTGCATTCATTCAGGGAGGACAGAGGATGTGGTGACCCAGCTTTAGATAACGTGGCTGTAGTGACAGTGTATCTGAGTCTGCAACATAACCAATAAATGAAGCAGAGTGTAATAGGAGGAATTTCGTGGAGACAGAGGAAGAGGAGGGTCTGTGCCCTACTCAGCCCGATTTTAGCAGAGCTTAGTGAAATTATCCTCGAAATGACAACCCAGCGACAAAGGACAATCATCAGTGCACACAGGTTCTAATCCCATTCAGGCAATCGGTGGAATTTGATTTGAAAAATATACCAACTCGAGAATTAACAGTCTAATGATAACCATTTGTAGCTGGTCTGGGCCACATGTAAATCCAGAATCACTGCAATGTGCTTGAATATTAACTGTTCTCAGAAATGGCGAGCAATTACTGCGGTTATCAAGGTGGGGTAACCACGCACATTTAAATAAACTGGTTCGATCGCAATGCATCGACCTAGGAACCGGCAAAACAACGGCAAAACCAACCCTGCCGACCGCAAATTGTTTATATCTGAATGCCCGTAAACAGAAATTCTTCAGTTATTACTCGGCGACGGCTGGTGTCTTACACTGAGAGAGAATGAAGATAGCCTTGCAGAACATCGCCGAGCAGCTTTGGGGATCTAGGGCTCATATTGAGGCTGTTCCACCTCGACCAGGGCCTGAATGGCTTCCTCCTGTTTCGTTTACTAGCTAGATGGATAAAGAACTGGCTGGGTAACAAGAGACATATAGTAGTGGTGGAAGCGCGTGTCTCAAAATAGAGAAGGGTGACTAGTGGTGTTCCACAGGGTCAGTGCTCGGACCACTGTTGTTTTTGATCTACATAAATGACCGGGAGGAAGGTATAGGTGGTCTGATTAGCAAGTTTGCAGATGATACTAAGATTGGTGGAGTTGCAGATAGCGAGGACAACTGTCAGGGAATACAACAAAATATAGATAGGTTGGAGAGTTGGGCAGAGAAATGACAGTT
The DNA here is from genome assembly GCF_902713615.1 of Scyliorhinus canicula. Lineage (NCBI taxonomy): Eukaryota > Metazoa > Chordata > Chondrichthyes > Carcharhiniformes > Scyliorhinidae > Scyliorhinus > Scyliorhinus canicula. The sequence goes on from NW_024055722.1 coordinate 166,747, forward strand.
GGAGTTCAATCCAGGCAAATGCGAGGAGATGCATTTTGGAAAAATCAAATTAAAGAGAGGACTATATGGCTAATGGAAGGGTCATGGGAAAAATTGATGTACAGAGAGATCTGGGAGTTCAGGACCAGTACCCTGAAGGTGGAAACGCAGGTTGATAGATTGGTCAAGAAGGCATACAACATGCTTGCCTTCATCGGACGGGGTATTGAGCACAAGAGTCGGCAGGTCATGTTACAGTTGTATAGGACTTTGGGTAGGCCACATTTGGAATACTGCGTGCAGTTCTGGTCGCCACATTGCCAGAAGGATGTGGATGCTTTGGAGAGGGTGCAGAGGAGGTTCATCAGGATGTTGCCTGGTATAGAGGGTGCTAGCTATGCAGAAAGGTTGAGTAGATTAAGATTGCTTTCATTGGAAAGACGGAGGTTGAGTGGGCCCTGATTGAGGTCTACATAATTATGAGAGTTGTGGACAGGGTGGAAAGCAAAAAGGTTTTTTCCAGAGAGCGGGTGACAGTTACATGGAGTCACGATTTCAAGGAGAGAGGCGGAAAGTTTAAGGGAGATGTGCGTGGAAAGTTTTTTTTACAGAGGGTGGAGGGTGCCCGGAACGCTTTACCAGCGGAGCTGGTAGGGGCGGGCATGATAGAATCATTTGAGAGGCATCTAGACAGGTATATGAACGGGCAGGAACAGAGGGATGTAGACCTTGGAAAATAGGAGACAGGTTTAGATAAATTATCTGGCTCGGTGCAGGCTGGGAGGGACGAAGGGCCTGTTTCTGTGCTGTATATTTCTTTGCTCTTTTTTCTTTGTTTCGGTATAACAGCACGACGGACTCACTGAACTGCTCATTCTGTTCTCTGCTAACAGACTGGAGAAACTAAATGGCCTCCTCCTTCTGTTCTGTGTAACATACTGGGAAGACTGAAATACATCTCTTCCTTTTCTCTTCCACAGTTTCGAGGGACTGAATTACATCTTCTCCTCTTCCGATTCTATTGTAACAGACTGGGCTGACTGAATACCCTTCTCCCTACCGGTTCCGACATAATGACTCAAGTGACTGAATGGCATCCTCGCATACAGTTCTTGTGTAGCAATGTGGATGGTTGTATGTATCCGGTTGATATGCTGCGTTCAGTGAGTCAGTTTAGTGCTCAGTTTGGTTGTCACTTCTTCCTTCCAGCTCTCTCCAGGGCCGGCTTAAGGTACCAGCAACTCGGGCAGTCGCCCGGGGCGCCATGTGCTCGGGGGCGCCAATCCATCACGAGACAAAATCCCATCACGAGACAAAAAAAAAACTAACTTGTTTGAAGGAGAGAAAAGGAACCAGACGAAGGAATGAGAGAGAGAGAGTCAGAGAGAGAGAGATTAAACAAACTGTGAGTTAAACCCTCACAATCTTAGTTTGGGCTACAATAAGCTGAACAGCCACAAGTGGGCTGAAAGCAAACTTTAGGAGAATAATGCCTCAGACTCTGAGACTGGCTCGGAATTTTTCCTCCTCGGAGCGCTGCAGTTTCTGAGCTGCTATGCCTATTTAGCCCTCTTGGTGGAAATTGGAATGCGCACCTTAGGTCAGCGAGAGTCAGGTATTGTAGATTAACTGGGTCTAATTAGCTTCCCGAAATTTCATTATGCTTCTGGTGCTCTCTCGAAGTGTTGTTTAAAAAAACACACACAAGGCAGATTTTGCCGCCGTAAATAGCATTTGGAGGGAGTTTCTTGTTTCTGGGTACTCCTTGCCGAGTTAACCTTATCTGTTAAGTTTATTTGCAAGGCTGAATTTTGAAACCTAAGCGTCGATTCTTATTGCGTGATTCAGAATTCGCCCAGACACACTAGGTTTTCAAAATTCATCAGTTACAATACATTTAAGCAACTGACTGACCCTGACTATATTTTATATTATCTGAATCTGATTTACATAGACTTACATCGAATTTACAGTGCAGAAGGAGGCCATTCGGCCCATCGAGTCTGCACCGGCTCTTGGAAAGATCACCCTACCCCCTATCCAAGGTTAACACCTCCACCCTATCCCCATTACCCATAACCCCACCCAACACTAAGGGCAATTTTGGATACTAAGGGCAATTTATCATGGCCAATCCACCTAACCCGCACATCTTTGGACTGTGGGAGGAAACCGGAGCACCCGGAGGAAACCCACGCACACACGGGGAGGATGTGCAGACTCCGCACAGACAGTGACCCAAGCCGGAATCGAACCTGGGACCCTGGAGCTATGAAGCGATTTGCTATCCACAAGGCTACCGTGCTGCCCCTGATGTTGACGCAATGACATTGACACACGGACAAATCACAATAACGTGAAGAGCATTATATGAAGAAAACCCACACTGGTGGTAAACAGATTTATTCTGAACAGTTCCTCATCAGACTGGAACAAAAGACCAGTATCTTACACTCACCAACAATATGTATATATATATGTATATAATATACATATATATTATATTCCATTTTAGATTTGTTTTATTATTTTCCTAGATAGCAAATGCCTCCAAAAAGTTATCCGGCTATGAAAACAGAAAAAGACGTCTTCAACAAGAAGAAGCAGCCAGGAAACACCCAAAGCTATCAAGTTTTTTCAGTCCTAAGTCTAACAGTGGGGACAATGCAGGCTCAACTTCTTCAGCTACATCTATCTCTCCAGATTTGTCATCTAATGATTGTGAAGTCAAACCAACTGAAGATACTGTACTTTCTGAAGGAAAGAACAATTGCATGCATGAATTAAAACATCAAGATCACAATTGTAATGCTGTTGACGACTTAGGCAATAATGTCACAGCAGGTAATACTGAGAATGTTGAAAGTAAATTTGAAAACTCCCCCAAAAGAAATATCAACTACAATGATCCAGCACACTGGCCAGATGAATTATCAATGGCTGAAAGTGATCACATCATTATGAATGGGCCGCATCCTATTAATAAACTACAATTTTCCAAAGATGCAAATAAACGAAGTTTCTCTGTGACAATGATGTATTGGAAAATAAACAACGGTGAGAATGTTCTTAGAAGGTGGCTTATTTATTCAGAGAGCACCAATAAAATTTATTGCTTTTGTTGCAAAATTTTTGGCTTCTCAAATAAGTCATTGTTAGGAAAATCTGGAATTAATGACTGGAAGCATGCTCATGAATATTTGCAGTCACATGAAAATGCAGTACATCATCTGGAATGTCTTAAGAAGTGGTTTGAAACATCACTGCGATTGCAGACTAATAAATCTATTGATAAGGGGATGCAGTCACAAGTGGGAAAAGAACGAGAGCATTGGTGTAAAGTTTTGGAACGTTTAATGAGCATCACTCTGTATTTAGATGAACATAATTTGGCTTTCAGAGGAACTTCAGACACATTATTTACACCGCACAATGGGAATTTTTTAGGTCTTGTCGAGCTACTTGGAAAATATGATCTGACAATGAGTGAACATTTACGTCGGGTTGTGTCTAAAAAACTCACATTCACTATTGCGGAAAAAATGTTCAGAATGAAATAATCAATTTGTTGGGAAATGCTGTTCAGGTAAATATATTAAACCGAGCTAAAGAAGCCAAATATTTTAGTCTTATCTAAGACTGTACGCCAGATATAAGTCATGTGGAGCAGCTTTCATTTACAAAACGATTTTTAGATGTAGAAGACATTTCAATAAAGGAACATTTTGTTAACTATAAACCAGTTATAGATACTACAGGCAAAGGATTATATGAAAGTACTTGATTTTCTGAGAGCGAGCGAGCTAGAATTACATAACTGCAGAGGTCAGGGCTATGATAATGGTTCAAATATGAAAGGAAAGAATAAAGGGGTTCAGGCACGGATCATGAAAGAAAATCCACAGGCGTTTTATATGCCATGTGGATGTCATAGCCTAAACTTAGTGGTTGGTGACAGGGCAACAAGTTGCCGGGAATCCACTTCATTTTTTGGTACTGTCCAGCGCATATATATTTTGTTTTCTGCCTCTCCTTGCCGATGGCATGCAGTGAAAAAACATTTAAATGCCTCACTGCAAAACCTTTATGCGACTAGATGGGAGTGCAGATTAGAATGTGTCAAAGCCATTAAATATGAAATTATAGGAATCCGAGAAGCTCTTTATGAACTTTCAGAAATGCCTGCTTCTGATCCTGCAATGCGACATGAAGCAGAGACTCTTGTAACACAAATAGAAGATTACAGTTTTCTAGTGATGCTGAATGTCTGGTACGATGTCTTAGGCAGAGTAAATATTGTCAGTAAAACTATGCAGAACACCTCTGTGGAAATGTCTACCGCAGTTTCATTAATGAATAATGTCACTGATTACTTAATTGATTATCGTGCAAATGGATATGAAAAAGCACTAGAGTCAGCAAAAGAATTAGCTACAGAATTAGATGTAGAGCCCATTTTCAGAAGTAAAAGAATAAGCAGAAAAAGGAAGCTGTTTGAATATGAGTGCATTGACGAGGTTCCAAATGCAGATGACCCAGAAAAAAGATTTCATAATCATGTGTTCAATGTAATACTCGACAGAGCTATTAATTCTTTATCAGAGAGATTTGAACAGTTACAAAGTTTCAATAACACATGTGGATTTTTAAATAACCTAAAAGATCTGCCAGATAAAAGTAAACTCAAAGTAGCATGTCAAGGTTTGGAGGATAAGTTAAAGTACCAAGAAAATAGTGATATTAATGGATGTGATCTCTTGACTGAAATGGATATTGCAAAAGAATTATTTCCTGAAGATGTAAAGCTTCCAATAGAAGCCGTTAGGTTCATAAACATAATAAGTTACAGGCTGTCATGCCAAATCTGTGGGTTGCATTCAGAATAATGCTTATAATACCTATTACTGTGGCCACCGGAGAGAGAAGCTTTAGTAAACTGAAGCTTACAAAGACATACTTAAGGTCGTCCATGACTCAAGACAGATTAAATTCTTTGGCAATTTTGTCAATAGAAAATGATCTTGTAAAGAAGATAGATATAGAAAGTGCCATGAAAAGATTTGCAGATCTAAAGGCTAGAAAAAAAAGTTTTAGGTAGGATAATAAATGTTTTCCAGCGTCACTGTCTGTGCGGAGTCTGCACGTCCTCCCCGTGTGTGCGTGGGTTTCCTCCCGGTTCTCCGGTTTCCTCCCACAGTCCAAAGATGTGCGGGTTAGGTGGATTGGCCATGCTAAATTGCACGTAGTGTCCTAAAAAGTAAGGTGGGGGGGGGGGGGGTTGTTGGGTTACGGGTATGGGGTGGATGCGTGGGTTTGAGTGGGGTGATCATTGCTCGGCACAACATCGAGGGCCGAAGGGCCTGTTCTGTGCTGTACTGTTCTATGTTCTATGTTCTATCTGTTCATTTGTTCATACTTTTTATTAGGAGAAATTCGTTACAGCTACAGTTTTATCATCGTGAACTTACGGAATATAGTATGCTTCTCAGTTTGTTCAGATTCTGTGCAGATTTGAATGCCTCGATTTTGTAATATTGTAATAAACTCTTTATTCTACATTTTCAGTTTTTCTCCTTGTGAAAATTTAAAAAATTATACTTGTAAGGGCGCCGAAGTTCAGCTTGCCCGGGGCCCAGCACCCTAGGGCCGGCACTGAGTTCAACTGACCGAAATGTTGAATTTGACTAGCATGAG